>NC_053047.1:9711969-10015000 GCF_003473485.1 Medicago truncatula | reverse complement strand
TGATAATGGTTATTCACAAATATTATTTTTTATTTTATAAATTTGTTATGAATTTTTGTTTTTGTATGATTATTGGATTGGATTATCGATAACGGTGATTTGAATGTTATCAGGTGTTGTGAGTATTGTGGGAAGGTGTTGGAAGAATGCTTTTTATCTAACGAGCCAACTTTTCAGAAAGGCGCTGCTGGACAGGTAATGGAATTAAGGTTTTGGATTGTGAAATAGTTCAATTTAGGGTTTTGTTTCGATATATGATAAGCATGGAATGATAGAGATTACAATTATTTATTTTGTAGATTATAAATGAGATAGAATAGAATAGAATTGAATTGAGATTTTTGTGTTTGGATTTGCGGTGTCAAAAATTGATTTTGAATGAATTGATTCTGTAAAGTTTATTTTGGCTAAAATTGAGTTGAAGGCAAAGTGATATATGTTATTATATATTCATGTAAAAGTGTGTTGAACAATAAATTTGAGTTTAAAAATCAATCATAGAATCAAAAGCTCCAATTTCTATCTTCAAGTTAGACTGTCACGGTAAATAGTTTTTACACGGCAAAAAGGAAGGGTTTGGAAATGAAAGTGTTAAAGCACACTGTGTTCTCTTTAGAGGATTTTTCAGTTGTTGAGTCTTGAGGCTCTCTTGAGAGAAA
This sequence comes from Medicago truncatula, assembly GCF_003473485.1. Classification (NCBI taxonomy): domain Eukaryota; kingdom Viridiplantae; phylum Streptophyta; class Magnoliopsida; order Fabales; family Fabaceae; genus Medicago; species Medicago truncatula. Next base: position 10,014,341 of record NC_053047.1, on the reverse strand, counting down.
TACGAGTTTAGTGTTTTTAATGATCAATTTTGCTTTGCTGTGTCTATTTTTACACTTTCACTTGATAACATTGCTTCCTCTTTTAATTTCCTTATTTGTTTGTTTTGTATAGAGCAAATTCTCAGGCAATTTGATAAGGGCGGTTAATGAAATGGCTGACTCACGTCAAAGGACTACAGATAGAGGTATTAATTGTCATGCATCATCAGTACTTTACAATATGAATGTAGTAAATTTATTCTTTACAGAATGCTTTTTACTGCATATAAAATGTTCTTATTCGACATATGATTCCCTGTACATAACTATTGAATGAGTCATTATGGTAGTTTTAATATTTTAAATTATGATATTCATGTCACTATTTGTTTTATATGAATTATGACTTTAAAGTTTATATTGAGATAAGGAAAGTAAAATACATTTTAAAAATGCACATTACTGCAAATGTCATTGTTGGTATGAGCTAGTGACGAGAATTATCATGAGAACGTATGAGCTGGTGATGAGAATTATCGTGAAAACGTCTATAAAAGTACAAAAGTGAACTTTGAACAATTGTTACTAGTGCTTCTACAAAATAAGAAATAAGAACATAATAATTGTCTTTTCACTGAATATGAGACAGAAACCAAACATAGGGATATAAATTGATACTGTTTTTATGATTTTCAATTTTTCATTAGAATTATTTTGTTTCAAGGTCCTATTTATACATGCTGTCCCAACCAGATTAGAGTGACTTGTGGTGATGTAAATTACCTAACCTGATGTCAGCATTTCACAAATATAGCCTACAGGAATACAACATTCAGAGTACATATATGTTATACTATACTACGCCAATACCTTTAAATTTAATAATAAAATATAGTTTATTCATAATATTTAATGGCATATATTCTGACGTGCCAATTTTCACTGGAATTGCAGCTACAGAAAATATTAGAAATCTATGTCGCAACCTTGGAATGGATGATTATAGTGTAGCTGATGCAGCTGTGAAATTTTATATAGTATGTTAATTTTTTATCTTCATTGCTGTTAGACCTGGCTTCTTTTAGTATACATACTTTCATTGGGAGACTTTTATTTACTTATTATATTGTTGTATGCCTAGTGAAGATAGGACTAGAGAAAAACTTTACCAGGGGACGTAGATCTGAACTTGTACAAGCTGCTTGTCTCTATCTTGCATTCCGGTAAGTTATTTTTATATTTGTAGGTTTGCAATAAGAAGCACTTCTCCTTTTCAAAAAAATAAGAAGCACTTCTAAATTCATTCATTCGTTCATTCATTTTTCATTCGGTGGTTGCATAATTGTCTTTGAATTCGAACTTTAAGCGTAACTCAATCATACAAAACCAACTTGTAAGTTGAAGACTGTTGAAGCCATAAATGCTACATAGGCCATATACGTGGGGGCTTTCAACACTCGCCTTATGCTTAAAATTGGACATCGACGTTGAATGATTCTGATGAAATAACAGGAATCTCAACACACTCATGTCCATAACTTCATCTCTAGAGCATGGAAAATGCAAATGGAATAGCAAAATATTGACTCAGATACCATCTTAAATTTTAGCTTTAGGCATAACTCAATCCCACAAAGTCAGCCTGATGGGATAAGACTACCCATACCTTATAAAGGTTACCTAAACTATATCCTTAGTCGTTATGGGACTCTCAACCGAGGTAGTTAAAACCGAGATTTTACATAGAATCGTAAAGGGAAAGTAAAATCGTAAAATTTATACGCGTAACACCAATCGTAGGATCATACAAAGTTCCTAAAACTCATAATGTGCATATCAATTCATTTACTTGTAATCTTCATTGTTGAGGGCAAGCCTAAACGTTTTTTTTTTGTTTGACAAAGGGCAAGCATAAATGTTGAATTGCTCATTTTTATGCACAAACACAATTATTGTAACTGTGGGTCAAAACTCCAAATTCCAAGTTTGTTTTAATGGAACTTTTTTACCCCATGACGATATCATTAAATGACTCTAATCGTGCAATATCTAAATTATTTGCATTTATTCAACGCTAAAATTATCTTTCTTCTTGCAGGGATAACGATAAGCCATACCTTCTTATTGATTTTTCAAATGCTATAAGGACAAATGTGTGAGTAGGCATTAATTCTATTTTTATCTTGGTCGATTTCAACTCTTGTTTTTAAATTTTTATTTGTTGTCATGCAGTTATGCGCTTGGCTCAGTTTTTTTGCAGCTTTTGAAAGTGTTAAGGCTTGAAGAACACCCGATTGCTCGAAAGCTTGTTGATCCCAGTCTTTTTATTTTCAAATTTACACATAGTAAGTACCATTTTAAGTCATATTCGTTTCACATACCACTGAAATATGATTGGTATAACGTTGTCAATAGTGTGTGTAGAATTAGAGAATAATATTTTTAATATTAATTTCAAAAATGGTGAGAGTACAATGACTAAACTGTTTAAATAGACTATCCTATACCTAATGGAACTAATTAACGGGCCGATTATATATAACAAATTGTTAGGATTAGCCATATCTTGTCCAATTAGTGACATGTAAAATATAAATTGGCTTTACAATCTGGGACGGATCCAGAAATTTTCACCGATGGGGTCATCACATTCACATGTTATAAATTTTATGATTGCTTCTAAATACACACCTTAATATTTTGAAATTGTTGTATGATTATTTTATTTTCAAGACTATAAAAAATATCTAACCATAGGCAATGTGGTCAGACAATCATTCAATTTTTCATCTCTTTGAGAATTGGATTCTTCATAAAATTTATTGAAGAGAAAATACTTTCAACTATTGTAGTTGTTACAATGCAAAATCAAAACTACTTTCAAACATAAACACACTACATTTTTCAATTCCTACCAATATTTTTGAAATGTCACTAATTTAATGGGGCAACTCTTAGTTTTGAGTGTGGGCAAAAGTAAAATAATCAATCTTCATTAGACAAACACATTAGGCAAGTGGGGGCAGCTTCCCCCAATACCCTACACTTGCTTCCGTCCCTGCTTACAATCCTAAATTAGTTGCTAATGGGACTGGAATTAGAAATTACATTAATGTGTGTTTGTTGTACATACATTATAAATACATCCTTATGTAGTATAATTAGACACACACAAAAACAGAAATTACATGGTGTGAGTATTGGTTAGATCCTAAGGTTGTTGTGCATTTTTTCCCACAGTGTTCTCCTGTTCCAGCGATATTCACACCTTTTCTAGTTATGCCATAACCTTTTTCCGTTGGGGATCAACACCGCGGGCCACCAAACGCCACAGAATCCTCCGACGAGCACAACAGTACTTCTTCTGCCTTCCCTTGTCTTCTCATGCGCTGCCACACACTGCCACCTTCTCTGCACAGGGGACCCCTATAATCTAGTTTGTCTGATGCCTTGACATTTGGTTTGCAATCCATTAGTCAAAGTAACACTAGAGAGTGTGTCCATATAAGTGCGATAGGAGAGAAACGGTTTGTTTCCAAACATATGATAAGTGGTGGCTTGAGTCAAGGATCCAAGGTCCAAGTGAAGAAAATTGTGTAACAAAGGCAACAGGATTACCTTAGCAGTCATGGTTTGGTCGCCGACACTTGGCTCAAAGATTGCTGATCTACTCAACACTGAAACCTCTTTATCATTGAGTTTCACACGCGCCGTGATGCATGAGAACTCTCTTGCAACCTTGCTGCCGCATGGAGCTCATGCGCCACCTTACAGCCTAGACGACTCCGTGCGCTGTTTGTTGGAGATTCCTCTGTCTTTGGGGGTCAATTGCCTGACTCACTTCTACTGTTAGTGATGTCCATGCTATTTTTTTTTTTTTTTGAAACTGAATCCATGCACCTCTGGTCCATGCACTTCTTTTGGTGATAGCCTTGTGAGTGTATTTGGTTTCTGGTCTGTTTATGCCCTCATACAGCTGTTCTCTGTTTGTGCATCTTTGTGGTGTGTTTTAAAGGAGGAGTTTTTTTTTTTTTTTTTTTCTAGTATTTTTTTTTCTGCATTGTCTCCTTCGCTTCAATCGCGGAGTTCTCTATTACTTGTCATGGTGAAGCCCGGTAATGGTCAATCTATTTAAAGAGTATTCCTAATAACTGCTCTGGGTTTGTGAAAACATGCCTGCATATACTTTTATATGCTAGCATGGCGGTAAAATTATTAATCTGTTATCAATATGTGAATTTTACATAGATTTGTAACAAGTATCTTTTTAATTTTTATAAATAGTCTATCCTAAATATTTTCTTTCAAGTAAGGAAACATAAATAGATTGGTTTTTCATGTAGCTTTGTTAAAGCAAAGGAATGTGGCTGTCTCTGAATCTGCGCTGAATATTCTTTCTGACATGAAACGTAACTGGATGCAGGTAAGTTGATGTGGATCTGCCGTTTTTTTTAGTTTCTATATTTTTGGGAAAGAATGATTTTCTTTTTATTATGGTGATATTTCCAATGTTCGAAAAACAGACAGGGAGGAAGCCTAGCGGATTATGCGGTGCTGCGTTATACATGGCTGCTCTTGCAAATGGTTTTCCATGCTCGAAATCAGATGTTGTAAGTTAAGGTTTCAGTTTCTGCATTAATTTTATTACCACTTGTTGCTAAAAGCCTCATGCCAAGAAAATGCTTGATTTGTTGTTATACATCAATGGAGTCTTTTCTCATTTGATCTCATTTCCTACGAAGGCTTTTACTTGAAAGTCATACAGTGAGTAAGTGAGGGAAAGGATAAAAAAAAATGCAAGAATTACGTTGTGAGAATTACACGATAAACGCTGAAATTCTCAGTACAGCTGGCATACGCCACAGCAAGCAACTTCACATTTTAAATAGGCTTTCTTATTCTTCCTTTTTTCGCTTCCCTGAAGAGAATTTATATTTATAATCCTTGATTCTTTTGTTCAGAATGTTTTGGTACTTTTATCTTTTTCTCCTCTGGTAATATTTATTGTAGCAATTTTGGTTTAATACAGTTCTCTTGTGTATTTCTCCCGTACACAATTTTTAATGTGTTTTTCTCCTGTGTAAAAAAAAAAAAAAAAAAACGTTTTCCTCCTAAGCTTATCATGGAAAGGATCTTGATTATGGTTTGTCTTTGGTATGCTCATGTGCATTTCAAGTTCAAGGGAATTTCCTATTCGACAGTTTTGTCAATTTTGGTATTCTTAATGTTGGGATTCATTGGTGGGATACCCTCCATGTTTTTATTAGGGAAGAGTTTAGCCATAATAGGATTAGTATTCCTAATTTTCATTTTCGTTGATTCTTCGGATGGGTTAAGTCCTTGTTCCCCCATTTCTCTGTAGTTATTTTCTTTGTTAATGCATTTGAGCTGTCTCGCAAAGGATGAGTTGTGGCCCCTGCCAACCTAGTTGGGATATCAGTTGCTAGCTTGATGTGTTAAGGCGTCTGTCTGTAGTTTATAAGAAATATTCATTAGTGTTCTTAAATAACGGTGCCATAGCAATATAGCATAGCTTATTTTCATGAATCCACTATAAACTGCGACACTATCCTAGTTTTGCTATTAGGGCCATATTGGCCGCTATTCCAATTTATACTAGCAGATGTATGTAGCAGCAATAGCAGAAAAAAAGTATTTTAGGGTTTTAAAAAATAATAAAACTAATAATTCCCGATAAAGGTGAACTAGGCAGTGGAGGCAGAATTTGGGATTGCTACATGGATTCCAAAAAAAGAAATATATTGGTGGACATTGGGTCATCATGAATTGGAGTTTCTACTCGTCAAGATCTAATACCATGTTGAAAAAGGAGGAAGAGAGTATGAATATATCTGTGTATTGTGTGTGTGTGTGGGTGTGTGTGTAATGTGTGTCTATATATATATATTCACTATAACTACATACATTTACAAGAATCACAACAAATACAAAACTGTGTCATACTATATTTTCTAAATACACTTACAACTACTCTATTTACATTATTTGTAATACTCTACCTGTCTTGTGTAATGCTTCATTGGATTTGCTAATTTTCTATGCAGCTAAGAGTCGTCCATGTATGTGAAGCAACATTGACCAAGCGGCTGATAGAGTTTGAGAACACAGAGTCTTCCAGCTTGACAGTATGTTTCTCGGTTCTTGTTATTCCTTTAAATTGCTTGTTTTATGATGGTATGGTGTCAAATAATTTAGTTTGAAATAAGTTCTATGAATTGTTGTATATGTTCTGTATATTGCTCGGTTGTATCTTATATCCTGCTGTTGTGACTTGTAAAGATAATTGTTAATCAATATGTTGTGCTTCCTTTTTTCCTTCACTGCTTCTAAACATGGTACTTGTATATCAAATTTTACTTGACTCTTTAAATGAGAAAAACAAAGTCAATAATGTTACAGTGCTTTTCTTTTTTGTAATCGTAAGTGATTTGTTTAACAGTTTGATGAGGTCATAATTATCTGAGTAATCTGAATGAGCATAAACATAATTTTTTTTGTTTAGATGATCCAAATCCATCTATGAGAGCGCACTAAACTCTTGATGACTCTTATTATTTTTGTACTGCAGTTTTTTGAATTCAATTTTTGGTGATACCTATTTTTGCTGGTTATTTATTTTTGCACTTTCATATTGAATTTTTTAAGTACTTTTTTACCTTTGGATCTTGGCTAAGGAGAGTTTCTAAATTATATAAATGAAGGCTAAGTATGGTGAGCGAATAGAAAAGAAAAATGGATTTAGGGCTTTATAGGGAGAGTTAAATCAAAATCCTCTCTGATAACAGCTCAAGATAATTAAGAACAGCCATTAAAACAGGACTCAGGACAATCTAATTAGTGCTGATTTGTGTTACTATCTCTCTCTCTCTCTCTATATATATATATATATATATGTTGTGATTATTTACAATCATTGTATGCTAATTATACAGTTTTACAATCTTCAGTCAGTTTCAAATATTGCTTCTAATTGATTTTACTGTACATACATAATATCCAGCCATAAATGTAAATGATTGAGTAAAGGGAACATGCACACGGTCAGTGTAAACTAGTTTTGCACCGGTGTCCTCTAAGAAAATACTATTTTGCAGTTATTTTTAAAATGCAGTTACACATTATGCTTATGTGACCATATTATGACTTCTCATTAGATTTTATTGTAAAACTAATTTACACCAACGATGGATCCCCATTACGTGAAATGATTTATTCCTTTAAATAGTGTACTGAAAAGCTGTACCTCACAATTGATGTTTTTGCCACAAACCCTAAATATCCAAAGTTTGAATCTTTGTAACCCTTGATGAAAGTTCGGATTTTAATGCTCCAAGATTTGATTAGTGAAATTTTAAGTGTACTGAGTTTGTGTTAGCTGCTAGGCGTGAAGCTCGTAATTTCAAGTTCATGAAAAATTTCATCAATATCTTATGGTTACAGATTGATGAGTTGAATGCAATGGCAAAAGAGCATGAAAACCGTCCAATTAAAATACCAAATGGTGAACCGACCAAATACATTCCAGAGGAGGAGGAGGAGGAGGAGGAGGAGGGGGAGGAGGGGGACCCCCTAACAAAGAAGAAGAAGAAGAAGGACCCCCTAAGGTGTGAACACAAGGGTATGGATCCTCCAATACCCCTCTTTGCACTTGGATTGTGCGAAACATGTTACAGATTTGTGAGTAATTTCTTCCTGATGCATTACTTTTTGCTTTTTATTAACAACTTATTTTACCATTTATTGTTCTACTGATAATTGCAGTTTGATAAACTCTCTGGTGGACTTGGTGGTGGTTTGGATCCTCCTGCATTCCAGCGTGCTGAGAAGGATAGAATGGTGAAGTCACATTCTGAGGAGAATGCTAATAAATCAGATGATGTAAGTAGAACTTGGTTTTATGGAAGAATGCATTTACTTTTAAAGGCACAAAACCTTGACATATTTCAAACTAGAATATCTTGCTCCTAGCTTTTCAAGAAATAATAAAATTTGTAGGTATTATATTTTTAACTGAATGTTCAATTGATAAAATGAGTTCTAACTGCCTTGGATATCATGATCCATGTTGGACAATAAATGCACATTCTTTGTAGCACCAACACTTTAGTTTGAAGGCGTGTTTGACATGTGTCGGTGTCCAACATTCATACGATACCGACACATGTGGTTACATTCAAGTTCAATCACTTGTATTTTCTCAAATTATTACCGGTGTTTCCATGTCAGTGTTGGTGCTGCACATTATGTCCTTGTCTATGTCAGTACTTCATATCATATTACTTCCAGTGCAGTTTAATACTGATGTGTTACTACCAAGGAAATATGTAAACCTCTTGTCAACTCATCCTCTGCAATAACACCCCCCCATAGTGGGAATAATTGACTTGATAAAATTGTGATCAAGCAGAAACTTTTAGCATTTACTTACGCGAACATGATCATGTGTCAAACCACATATATGAGCATCTAACACCTATACAATCTTCAAAGAACCATCAACTAACAATTTAAAAATAATTTATTTATTTGTTCTTTTGGTTAGTTGGCAATGGATTCAAATGATGCATACGAGAGCCAAATAGAGTTGCATACCTCCGAGCCTGGAAATATTGGTGGGTGCTTTTATTTCTCTTAACGATGACTAGTTTAATTTCTCTGCCTACAGTTTCTAAATCTAGTTTGCTTAAAATGCTTTCAGGGGGAGAGCATGTGGCCACTAAAGATGGTGAACATGATGAGTCTCGTATAGAAGATGATATGAATGAAAAAACTCATGATGAATCAGAAAGTCTCTCTGATATTGATGATAAGGAGGTGATTAACAAATTCCATACTTCCTGCATTGGATTTTCTTAGCCATGGTGATATTGTTCGTCATTGACTATTTTTTTTTCCCAGGATTTCTTTTAGCATTGTTTTTTTTGTTGTTGTTTATTATAATACAAACAATTGTTAGGAAAATCTAAGTGAAAATTGAATGTTCTCAAACATAGTCTAAATGGAACGAAGTATTGTAAGTCTATGTAAGAAAGTAGATTATGCATTAGGCCTAACTCATCCTCACAAAACCGGATTATAAGGTGAGGGGTGCCTCTCTTTATAAACTCTTATTAGGCCTTATATCTTTTCTATGTGGGACTTGGGTTTGTCCCAATACACCCCCTCACGCCCAACACTATTAGGCTTGGTGCGTATATATAAATGGTGGGTGGCCCGATCGATAGACTCTGATACCGCATTTGGTTTTTATATTGAGCTCTAATAACTTGGGTAAGAATATTGTTATGATGTGTAAATAGTTCCGGGGGTTCTGATAACTATCGTAGTGATCCTTTTCCAAGTAGCTGTAAAATGCTTTAATAATTAACGTTTTATTTATTGTTATACCTTTCACTCTTTGTTTTTCATTAAGGTGGGTAATGATTCTCATGCCAACCTTTGCGAGGTCCATTGTATATTGATGTTTAGATCTTTTTTGATGCCACTGCTGTCTTTCTCCCTTACATAAATCTTCAATTGTAGTCGTGTTCAAAATTTTGTCTTGCTAGTTGAAAGTGTAAAGGATCTAAAAACAACCCGTGCTTTTATAGCGGCCATTTAACAGAAATAGTTCCATTTCTTGTTACTGCATTCATGCTCATCTTTCCAAATGTTTATCGTTATTTTTATTCTGTAAAAGATTTGAGATATTGAATGATCGTTTAGATCCTATCATTCTTGCAGTTTGATTTAAATCCCTAGGAAATTTTAATTTTTATTAAGTTATTAACAATTTTATGTTTTGTCAATTATTTTAATTATGTCATGTCACATTGTGTGACTTGCTATCGTGCTGACCATCTCTTGCTAAAATGTTGTATGCTGCATATAGGTTGATGGCTACCTTCACAACGAAGAGGAAACACGTTACAAGAAGCAGATATGGGAATTTAATAATCGAGAGTATCTTGAGGTACTGAAGATTTAATTCCTTTTTTGTTGATATTTCTAGAGAAAGTTACCTGTTTATTTTTCTACATCCAACTCTGAAGTGGGTACATGCTTGTATTGTGTCTTACCCTGGTTTGCGATTTCAGATTTTTTTTGTGTGGAAGTTCAATGTGGTCTAGATCTCACTCTACCTTCGATTCTTTTTCAGGAACAAGCTGTCAAGGAAGCAGCTGCAGCAGCTGAAAGGAGAAGATTAGAGGAGGAATTAAAAAATTGTACCCCTGAAGAGCGTGAAGCAAGAGAACTTAAGGGAGCTGTTGCTGCAGATGTGGCAAAATCCAGAAAGGTAACTTTGGAATCAATTTTCTGGGGAGGTTCTTTGTGTGCGTGAAACAAAACAACTACAGTATTCTTGCTCAGTGTTTTACCCTTTACCATGCGGCGTGCACTGTATCTGATTATTGGTATCCTGGTTTGTTACACAAACTGTACTGATAATTATGCAAACACATGGGGATGGGGAATCCTCTCGTAAAAGCTAGCTATCAAGGGAGAAAGACCAAGACAGTTAAATATACTACTCGATGTGGAACTTTGACACCCCATAATATCGAAGTTCATATCATAGCATCAGCTCTGAGAGCCTTCGTCCTGGCGGCTGCACTGTCTGTACCACACTTTACTCAGTCTTTCCGATCAGCCCCTCCGTCGGTAGCTGTTCTTAGTTACTGGCAACCAGCTCCGATGTCAAATAATTGGACAACACGCACAATAAAGTAAATACTGAGTTATACAGTTATCACAGGGGAATCCTCTGAAGTTACAATACAACAGTCACTTACAAGTTATTATTGTTACAAGTTATAATGGATAAAGATATAACCTTTTAGAATCGATACAACTAATTTAGATAGAACTAATATTCCCAATGATTTGCAATTTCCCTTTTGTGATGAGAAATGTTTCTCATACGCAGCCCTTCCCTTTATTTCCAGTAATAAAGGAGACGTGTATCATGTAATGTGTCCTCTTCCGTGTATTTTCTGCATGGTGTATTTATCCTGCACCGTAATCTCACATATGTCCTGTTAGATCTGCAGCTTCGTAAATGTTAGTAATGCATCTGGCAGATGGTACTCCATCCCGGATTCTTGTGCTGATTAACTGAAACTGTTGTCTCGCCTTCTAGTGTGAGGGCCTTTATCCAACATTTTCCAGCAACTTTAATAGAGATGATCACATGTCCCTTACCCATTCCAATCTTCCCCTTGTCCATGGGACTGTTTGGCTGTTCACCCTTTCTGGCTTTATCCACCGTGCAAAACTGCTTTGTCTGTTTTGACTAATATTCACCATATTTTGGCTTTCGTTTGTGCCTATATGATCTTATTCCTATCAATGGTCACATAATGATTAATCATCTGTAGAAGTGTGTCTCAATAGGTAAAGCGGTGAATTTTCTAGTATATGGGTTCTTCGTTTTATTATTTTTCCTTCATAGTACAACTTTGCTGCATAAACTAAGACGTGGCGAAAAGGTTACAGAACTTTTTAATATTGTTACTCTGCATATTTGCAGGAAAAGAGAAAACAACGAGCTGAAGAGGAAAGAAGGTTGGGTCCTGCTCAATCTGCTGTAGAGGCAACTAGCCGAATGTTGAAAACAAAGGTATTTATTAGGAAAACGCTGGCAAATTAAGATAATTTGTTTAATAAGCTCATTATGATGCCTGCTCTTTTGTAGGAAAATCCAAGCCTTAAATATTTTATCTGTAGGAAATATGTTATCAATGTTACATATTTCATTTTGCATGTGCGGTTAACTTGGCCAAATTTGAGCAATAAATATGATTTGTTAATTGGGATACCTAGAATTTTCTGAATGTGTATATTATATTATTATTGATATTTTTTTTTTTGCATTTACCATTTGCAGAGGCTCAGCTCCAAAGTCAATTTGGATCGCTTGGATAAATTATTCGATAAACCTGTAATTCTCTCCTTTATCTTTTTTTGCTTTCTGATGCATGCGTCGAATCTTAAGAGTTCCCTAATCATGATATAGATGAAATTCTGTGTCCATCTTCTTTGTCATTTGCGTGCTATTATTCGAATTTAGAATCCAATTCTTAGTAACTGAAGCATAGATCATAAATAAACCTTCAAGTAACAATATCTTGCTTTTTTGCAACCTTGCATGGCCATTTCTACAAGCTTGTTCTTCTTTACTTATTCAATAAAATTGGGAAATCTATTTATTCACTCTTTAGGGGCTGAAACTTGTTTTGACCAATGAAAAAGTCTGTTAGGTTATGGTTAGCATACCTTTTCTAAATTACATAATTACTTTTTTAGAAGATTTTGCTTTTTTAATCTGCTTTTGCTATCTCAGTATTTATTTACTTGATAGTTTGGTATAATTTTTAGTTGTATAACAACTTTGCCGATCTGTCTAAAATACCATACCATTTTGCAGTATAACAATTGTTTTTTTTTTTTTTGAGGGAGTAACAATTGTGTTTATGAATGTTGTCTTTTGAAGAGTAAGACTAAATACATCGTTCTTAAAGAAAAATGGGTAATACTCACTTTTTTCTTGTTCAAATGCTTGTTATAAACAGGCAGCTCCAGAGAATCCCAAGAAAGTACGATTTGAAACAAAGGAGGATGAATTGGAACCAGTCAACGAATTTCCGGCTGATGAAGATATGTATGCAGAATATGATGATACTATGTATCCAGAAAATAACTACGAGACATACGACTACGAGGAAGCCGGTGGTTTTTATGAATATTGATGGTTTTTAGTAAAAGGGTTACCAGAAGCTCTTTCTACTTACGTTATCTGTGACATTTTTTGAATATAATCGACATGGTTGGCAGCACCAGGGGAACCGAAGGTTGTCAAAAGTTTTGGTATGTTGAGGTTCATCAAACAGGCTAGAATCATTTATCAGTTTTAGTTCTTTCCAAAATTGAGTCCATTCATTCTTTGAGAACTTAGAAATTATAATTACCTCTCTTTTATGTATTGGTATTTGACCTACTGGTTATTTATCCATCATGTTTTGTTTGACTTTTTAAGGTTTTGTTACAGCATTGATAAATGAAATAAATATTTTGAATTTCATAAAAAATTGTATTTTAGTTGGTGTTGCATGGATAAAACACAACAAACATTACAAAAAAAAAAACATTGGAAAACTGCTGCTAGCAGAATCGAACTGGGGAGAGCAGGAGATAATGGGCGCACTACCTAACCAATGCGCCAAATATTGGAATATGATGTTTATTTTTACTTTTTATTCCTATATTTAATATTTAAAGAAATGAAACAACAAACAAAACAAGAGCTTACCACAGCATATTTTTTTACTTCTTCAAGTAATCTAGTCATTAGACTCATACACTAAATAGAGAAGTGGTGAATATGAGGCTGGAGCTCTGACCCCTATATAGCAATGTCTATAAAGCTTACCAACCAAACTGCGTTTACATGACACCACTACATAAACTTTTAATTTCTCATATAAATCTTTATAATTTAAATTATTGAAATATTGCAAACTATGTTACCATAAATGTTTTTTTTTATTGGAATTTGTAGTATTGTAATATTATTAAGTGTTCTATATTCCTTTTATATAATAAAGTTTAGACAAGTTGCGCTTCAAGAATTAAATTGGGTCAAACCTCAAGGCTAAGTGATCGCTAAGACCATCTCCAATGGGAGGGTCTTCATCTTTTAAGAATCGGTATCTATTATGTACTTTCATTGGGGAGAAAGATACACGGGTCTCATTTAAGATTTCTAATCTTAAGTGGGACCCACATTTTTTTAATATTAAAAAATTAAAATGTAATGATATAAAGTTATTGATAGTGTCCCGTGAGCATAACTCAGTTGGTAGGACAATGCATTATTATATGTAGGGGCCGGGGTTCGAACCCCGGACACCCCACTTATTCACCTTATAAGATGAATTCTAACCACTAGGCTAACTGACAAAAAAAAAGTTATTGATAGTTGATTAGTATGTCCCATTTATGAAATTTGTGTGAGATGATGGGTTGGAGGTATTTAGTGCTTATTAGGTTCAACCACTCATCCATTGACCATATGAACTTGTTGGGTCGATGATGGTCCGATTTTTAAAACACCAAAAAAAATTATGATTTCCGCAATATATCATTTATTCGTTATAAATTAATTAGTTTTTTTTTTTTTTTTTTCATTTACTTCATACTAGGAAGACATATTTGAATTTGATGTTGTAAAAAGACAATCAAAATACGACGTTATTTTGTTAAAACAAAACATTGAACATGAACCTTAACTATGAAATTTTGAAGTTTTTAAATCAGAAATGAATTAATTATGAATTGTTTAAGAAGTTCATAATTATGAGGAACTAACGTCTTGTTAATTAAAAAATCTAAAATTTTGCGGAAGAGGTTCTTATGATATGCTTAATCATAACAAAATTTCAATTTTGCACGTTTTGATCAAAAAATAAAAATAAATCGAGGCTTCTTCAAAATGCTATGAAACCTTGCATATCATTTCTATGATTTTTTTTAGAGGTCTTTGCAAGAAAAAAAGAGCTCAAAATCCGATTTCTAAGTTGAGGTTTTTGTTTTGAGTTTTTGACATTTTAAAAATTCATAATTAATCCGTCTCTTATCGAAAAATTCTAATTTTTTGTGGAAAGCCATATTTTTTCGTGCTAAATATAACCGTACCAAATCATGAAAAAAATTCAACCTCTAGGTTACTTTTATGGAGTTTATGTCTATATGGAAAAATAGGAGATTAAAAAAAAAGAATCTATATCGAAAAATAGGAGGTTAAAAATAGGGAGAATCTAAAATTAGAGTATTAGAATCCATGTTTTTTTTTTACAGGGTCATTTGTTAAAATTTGTATATTAAAGGGTCAATTTGAACGATTAATCTCTATCTTCTATTATCTATCACTGCTATATACAAGGGTGATACATGATTTTGGGTGACTTTTTTACTTTTAATTATAACCTTAAATTAAATTTCCCTCTAAAAAAAATGCTATATTGCTAGAGTCAATTTAAAAAGATAACAATTTATATTACATGCTATATTGTTGACGTCATTGAAAAATACAAGTTTGATTTTGATTTGTTATAATTTTTTTTTTTTTAAGGCATTGATTTGTTATAATTTGAAAGTTCTGAAATATCTATATCAATAATTTTAATTAAAATAATGTTAATCAAAATTGTTGGTAGTTTATACGCACTGACACAATAAACTGAACGCACAATCCGACACAGAACGTTTGTTTGAATGCTAATATCACTTAATAAGACAGACATATTAGGGCCTGTTTGATTCCCTTAAAATCATGCATTTGAATTGTATTAATCATGAAATAAAGCACCTTAAAAAATCATGTAATAAAGTTTGCATGTACTTGGTAAATAATAGTATGTGAAGCACAGTCATATGCATAGACCCTACAAGACACAAACACATCGACATCTATTCAATGTAATTATATATGTTGGTGTCTTGTTCTTTAAAAAAAAAAAAGTGTTGGTGTCTTGTAGTGGTCGGACACTAGACGCACCTTTCATTATAAGTGTCGGTGCTACAAAGGTAATAGTGAAGAGTTTAGTATTCTTGTTTGGATTGATGGTAAACAATGAAATGATAAGAAGGTACTTTGGTTTGGAAGATTAAAATTGAGATCAAATTGAATAAAACTAGATGAACTTCAATCGACCCTTTACCCTTATTTGGGGTTAAAGCGTGAATTGAAGCCCCTAAATCAAAGGTAAAGAGTGGATTGAAATCCATCCAACACATAAAATTGGATGTGCTTGCCCTTAAATTTTTAGTAACTACTCCCTAAACTATTATTCATCCATCAAGTTAGTCCCTCAACTTGCTTTAAATATAGGAGAGAGAACAATTCAAGGACTAACTTGATGGATTGATAATAATTGAAGGACTAATTATTATATTTCTATAGTTCGGTGACCAAATAGGAGATAAACTTATTCTAGTTGTAGGGTTTATAGTTCTTGAATTTATCGAAAATGTAAAAAATGTCTCGGCCACCACTTAGTGGAAAAAAGCCTTGGTTGTTGTTGTAAATAATGTCTTTGTATATTTTCTGTTAGTAATTTTTTCAACTAAAATGATTGGTAACAGACACATATTAAGACCAAACTAACGAAAAATACATTCAATATTATTTTGATAAATTTAGAGACTATAGCGACAACACCTACATATTTAAGGATAAAATTGGAAGAAAAAGAGCCACAACAAAACTTGATATCTCATTTTGACATTGGTATAAAATATAGGAATATATATAATACTTTTGAGGACCTTGTTTGGATTTATGGTTATCATTGGAATCAAAGGATATCACTATTTTGGAGACTAAAAATGAGATTGAAATTTTGTCAATTATTTGATTATACCCAGCTAAATGAGGAGGAAATGTCTTACAAGAAGATTAAATTATGGAAATATCATAATCATATGTTACAAAAGACACAAAATAAACTGTCGGAAAACATAAATGCTAACCGCTGGAAATAATCAACCTCTAGGAGTTAGAGAATCTGTTTTCTCACCCTTATTCTATTTAAAACGATTCCTAAACACACAAATACATTGTCTATTGAACTTACTAACAATACTCATCGCAAAAGCTTCACTTTGTCCTGAAGGTGAAAGAAACACATTGTAGAAAAAATGAATGCTCCTAGATCAAATGTTCTATTTTTTGGCTTCTTCGAACTCGCGGTTCTGAAGCTGGTCATTGGGTTGGTTTACCCAAGCTTTTGTCTCCTTAGATTTCTCTGCTACACATTTTCTCTGGCGCCATGGCAGTAGCGGTGGATATTCGGACATGCACGTGACCCAAATCTGCACGGTGGTCAGAATCTTTTCTGCACTTGGCTTGGCCTATACGACTCAAACCAGGTTTGTGCTTTCTTTTGTTTCTGCTATCATCTAAGTAACGTCAGGTTTCACCATCGATGTTAATTGCTTCATTGTCACCGATCTTTCTTTCCCTTCCGTATCCAAACTTGAGCATGACAATTTTGATGACGATAGTGGGTTGTCCGGTGCTCGTGATTATCTGTTTATATTTTGGCCTGCAGCATTTTAATGTCTCTTTTTTCTCTTCGTCTTTCCCTTTCTGTTCGCGCATTTGCAGGATTCTTCCACAACTGTTCGATTTTGTTGAGACGCCTTTCCAAAATTTCCTCAATCTTTTTTAACGGTTCTTCCTTGCATTGTTGGTTTACTATCACTGCTTGCATCTCTTCCAAATACCAAATGCTCCTAGGATTAGAGCTCTTATACCAAACAAAATGTGATTGTGAACATTACAAGACTTACTCATAATTAACTCATCCCTCGTCGAAAAAATCCAAAATTTCGCGGTGGAGGTCCGATGTCCTAAACATGCTTGAATATTTGGGGAACAAAATTTAGCCTGTGGATAGATGCGCATTTGGAAAAAAAATTGCAATTTTGCTAATGTCGGTCGAAAATCAAAATAAATTGAGGCTTTGTCGGAATTCCACGAAACTTAATAGACCCCTACATGTATTTTTATAGAGGAGTCTGCAAAAAAAAAAACTCAAAATTCGATTTCTAGGACGATGGTTTGGTTTCTTGAGTTTTTGGCGGGTAAAAAACTCATATTTAATCCGTCCCTCGTCAGAAAATTCTATTTTTTTTTTTGTAGGAGATGTTGTTTTTATGTCCCTAACATGAATGCAAAAAATCGTGGAAAAATTCAACCTCTGGGTCACTTTTTTCGGACTTTATGCTAGGAAAAAGGGTCAATTTTCCATGCAGCCATAAAGTCCCGAAAAAAGTGACCTGGAGGTTGAATTGTTTCACGATTTTTTGCAGGCATGTTTAGGACATGAAAACAACATCTTCCACGAAATATTAGAATTTTCCGACAGGGGACAGATTAAATATGAATTTTTGACGCGTTAAAAACTCAAGAAACCATAACATCAAAACATCGACCTAGAAATCGAATTTTGAGCTGGTTTTTAACAAACACCTCAATAAAAATACATAAAGAGGATCTGTTAAGTTTCGTAGAATTCTGACAACGCCTCAATTTATTTTGATTTTTCAACCGATAAGCACAAAATCGCACATCCGTGCTAGCCCCACATCCGTGCTAGCCCCCAACCATGCCTAGTCATGACCCATCAAGGTGTTCCTCCTATATATGCTTGATGTGCCATTTTCAATTTTATAGAAAAAGGGTAATTTTTCCCTGCATTCATAACAATTCGTCTGACTTAATATGGTGCTTATGCGATAACAATTATAGGGAATAAGTCACAACCAGAAAAAAGATCAAACCATGTGAAAACAAAACACCAAGGCGCTATCGCATAAGCATAAAACAGTACGATAAATAAACACAAGCACACAAAAATAAACAGAACCTATAGCTAAACAATAAAGTCACCAACAAACTATTATCAATCTTCTGCATCAGATTCTCCCTCCATATCGTCTTCTGCATCAAATTCTTCCTCCCATTCTTCTTCTGCATCATCTTCATCATCTATATCTGATGAAGTCCCTGCTTCGTGTTTTGGAAGAATGGGGAAATTCAATTGTCTCAAATTATCTTCATCAAACCAATCTGCATCAAGGCTAGGACCAAACAGAAGTTCTTGTTTTAAGATTGTATTCTTTGTCTAAAACATTCATCACCCCTTGGTCTATCATCATCTGACTAAAAACTTTTGGATAATATATCCTATTTTCATTACTCAAGTTATCCCTAATTGTGTTCAAAATCAACAATGGAAGATTGACCTCCTTGTTATTCAGAGTGTTGTAAATACAAAATTTGGGTAAGTTCAACACTTGGTTATCATCTTGGTCACATTGGAAAATCACACAATTGGGTTTTCGAAGGTTTTTAACGTATTTTGGAAGATTTTTTAACATGTTACGTTTTTCGGATTATATAATATAAGATATGTAGAGCACACCAGAAACCAATTGGGTGAAAAAATAAAAGGTCATAATACAAGGGTTATGCTAACATAATGCCAATTTGATTCAAGCTATTGCTTGTGCCGCAAATTAGCTAAAAAAAAAATCCAACGAGAGAAAAATTCCAAGGTGCTTATTCTTGAATTTACATTTATTTTCCTCTAACGACACTAATGGGATTTTAATTCAGAATATGATTTAATATTTGTCTTTTTAACACTAGCTCAAATTCAAGAAGTTCAAATCATTCTACTTCAGAATATCAAAATTATATGACATGACTTATTTTAGCTTATATGTTATAAGATTAATCTCATGAAAATAACTCACCAGAATCTGGGATTTCTATCTAAAGGAACTCACCAAAATCACTTTTGTCCACTTTTAATTTAGCTTAAGCTTCAATTAAGCTCTTGTCAGCTTTATAATCACTTTTTCAGAAACATTTTATTTCGGCTTAATTGCTTATGCTCTTAACTTTTGCATTTAAACTTCAAACCAAACTCTTGTTCAGCCATTTAAGCATGCATAACCAGTTATGAACCATTCAAATTCAACTTAAACTTATATTTTAGCTTATGCCTTAATTTCCATGTAAAAAACCGTAAACAGTTTTTCCAACATCAATATCCAAACTTCAAACGCATTTTCTGTATTTGTTCCTGATCCGTACCATACAAAATTTATATCCAAACTGAAGAGAATTGAGTGTAGAATCCAAAAAATTCAACAACCATTCAATTCTGAGTTACAAAACAATATGTACGACCCAAATTAAAGAGACACACAAATATTTTAGAGAAGAGACCAACACGGCTATGTTTATTGACCTGCACTGCAAGTAAGAAAATGCTAGTAGCCCTGCAGTGTTACAAGGGCACAATTTTTCTGAGTAAGGACCAACACGACTATATTTATTGACCTGCACTACAAATCGACTCAAACACAACAAAGATTTCGAGGATGAGGTCAACTCAAATTCAATGCCACGAAAGAGTTTTGTAAGCAAATGCTAGTCGCCCCACATCATTACCAGGCCCCAATTTTTTCCGATAAGGGACCAACACGGCTATGTTTATTGAGTTGCACAACAAATAAGAAAATGCTAGTCGCCCCGCTACATTACAAGGGCACAAGTTTTTTCGATAAGAGACCGACACGGCTTTATGACTAGCTACACTAGCTACCCCACCATACATTGGCGTGAAAAAGAGGGAAATTTTTTGTTTTACCATGACCAACATAGTGTTTGGCTAAGACGAAGCATGAATAAACGTTGAACTGCCTGTTTGGCCTATGCCTACTGTAACACCCCGTTTTCCCAATATAAAAATTTCTTAAACATTTATCAGAGTAAACAGCATAAACGGGATATCACATACAAACTTAATCCAAAATCAGTTAAATAACAATTTAACTTTCAACGAATTACTTAAACAATGCAGCGGAAATTATTTTATAATCCATAAATCATTTTGGCACGTAGGCTGTAACACCCCGTTTTCCCAATATAAAAATTTCTTAAACATTTATCAGAGTAAACAACATAAACAAACGGGATATCACATTTAACATAATCCAATATCAGTTAAATAACAATTTAACCAAATACTTAAACAATGCAGCGGAAAATTATCTCATAAACCATAAAATCGTTTTGGCACGTAGGCCCCATCAAAATATCTCAACAGTTAAACAATAACATAACATAACGTAATAGTTCACGTAAAAGAATGAAGCATGCATGACATATAACCCAATCCCGTTACATATCAGAACGACCTAGACGACTCAGTGAGGCAAGGCCACTCACAACAGCAAACTGCACACTTAAGCACAATCACCTGCAAGTTACTCATACGAAGAGCAACATTTTCAAGCAGAAGGGGTGAGATTTCTTAACACAATATTATTAATCAATATAATACAAATCATAATTAACATCATAATCAGTCTTAATCAACATTGCATCTTTGATAAACATGTATCACATAATCACAACTTCATTCATCATCAACAACATAAACATCTTTAAACTCGACAAATGCGACAATGCAACTTAGACACTTATATGCATGTGGTACCAATCGTCATCATAAGTATTAATATACTTTCATCGTGCGGAGGACAAAGCTCCTAAACGTGCGGAGGACAAAGCTCCTATCATGGTGAGGACAAAGCTCAATGAATGCTAATGCATGGACTCTAACAACAAAACATCTTAATCAACTTATCACTTATACATCCAATAATTTGGAGTTCATCATCAGCTTATTCATAAACATGCAACTTAGTTAAATAATATTTGCAGCATAATCAAATCACATCAAGCTTAATAACAAATCATTCTCAACAATTTCTTGATCATTCAACAATAATTCAAGTAAAGGCAATCATTCCATATTTCATTTCATAATCTCTTAACAATTCATAAAGGCTTCACAGTTCTTAGTCAATATCTCTAATAGGTCTCACTAGCACCTAAAGTTCCTTTCCTAACCAATCCAAACAGCTCAGGTCTCACAATCCTTAAAAGCACTCAGTTCTGGAAGTGCTCGCGAGGCGAGAGCATCTGCTCGCCATGGCGAGTACAAGCCAGATTCCCAACTAAGGTTGTTCCAGGTTCAATCTCGTTCTAAATCATTCCCTAATCAATAGTAGGCACCTAAAGGTACTCAAAGGCATCTAAGGTTCAACTCAAAAGTCAAAAACTCAGAAAATGACATGCTCTCTGGTCAAGCTTGCTATGGCGAGTAGGGTTGCTCGCTGTGGCGAGCTACGACTTGTAACTCGCGAGGCGAAGGGAATGGCTCGCGTGGCGAGCGATGATCATCATCACTCGCGAGGCGAGGATCATAGCTCGCTATGGCGAGCGATGAATTTTGGCTCGGACAGAATGCAGTTTTCACACAATTTTCATCGACTAACAAGGTTCTAAGCCTAATATCAATTCCAGAATTCATCCTAAACATATTCTAAGGTTATAGGACGGTTTCTACATCAATCTAACTCAGTTTTACCGTTTGATCATCAATTTTAGGGATTTGACCTAATTTCAAAACTTCTCTAAATCAATCCTAACTTTGTCAATTATTCATCAGAACTATATCAATTAACAATACTGAATTAATAGTCTCACCCTTACCTTGTATTGAAGAAATCGCAGCCCTCTCTCTAGCTTTCTCTTGGTTTTCCTTCTTTTCCAAAAACAATCGTACGTGCAATGTTTTTTTCTTTCTAAAACTAGGTCTATCTCTTATATACCTCTTCCTAATATCTTATCTTATCTCACTTTCTCCCCCAAAACTCTCTAAAATCTCAAAACAGCCCTCAACTAAATATTTTTATATTTTTATTTTCTTATCAAATCTTATTTTATTTAACAATAAAATAAGTCTCATAATCTTAACAAATCATCAAAACACATCCAAAACAACTTAAATCATCTTAAATCAACAAAACTCACACATATTATAAAAATATAATATAATCGCCTAAACTCGATTAAATAAATAATTAAACGAAAGTGGGCGTTACATAGGCCCCATCAAAATATTTCAGTAGTTAATCAACATTATAAAAATAACATAAATGTTCACGTAAGAGAATGAAGCATGCATAACAAACACCCCATCCGGTTACGTATCAGAGCGACCTAGACGACTCAGTGAGGAAGGGCCACTCACGACAGCAACTGCAAACTTAAGCACGATCACCTGCAAGTTACTCATACGAAGAGCAACATTTTCAAGCAGAAGGGGTGAGATTTCATAACACAATAACATTAATCAATGTAATTCGAAATCATAATTAACATCATAATCAGTCTTAAACAACATAGCATCCTTGATAAACAATTATCAAGTAATCACAGTTTCAATCATAATCAATAACATATACATCTTTAAACTCGACAAATGCGACAATGAAACTTAGACACTATATGCATGTGGTACCAATCGTCATCATAAGTATTAATATACTTTCATCGTGCGGAGGACAAAGCTCCTAAACGTGCGGAGGAGAAAGCTCCTATCATGGTGAGGACAAAGCTCAATGAATGCTAATGCATGGACTCTAACAACAAAACATCTTAATCAACTTATCACTTATACATCCAATAATTTGAAGTTCATCATCAGCTTATTCATACACATGCAACTTAGTTAAATAACATTTGCAGCATAAGCAAATCACATCAGGTTTAATAACAAATCATTCTCAACAATTTCTTGATCATTCAACAATAATTCAAGTAAAGGCAATCAATCAATAATTCATTTCATAATCTCTTAACAATTCATAAAAACTTCACAGTTTACAGTCATTATCTTTAATAGTTCACATTAGTACCTAAAGTTCCTTTCCTAACCAATCCAAACCACTTAGGTCTCACAATCCTCTAAAACACTCAATTCTGGAAGTGCTCGCGAGGCGAGAGCATATGCTCGTCATGGCAAGTACAAGCCAGGTTCCCAACTAAGGTTGTTCCAGGTTCAATCTCATTCTAAATCATTCTCTAATCAATAGTAGGCACCTAAAGGTACTCAAAGGCATCTAAGGTTCAACTCAAAACTCAAAAACTCAGAATTCGACATGCTCTCTGGTCAAGCTCGCTATGGCGAGTAGGGTTGTTCGTCATGGCGAGCTACACCAAGTAACTCGCGAGGCGAAGGGTTATGGCTCGCGTGGCGAGCGATGAACTTCATCACTTGCGAGGCGAGGATCATCGTTCGACAGGGCGAGCGATGAACTTTGGCTCGGGCAGAAAACAGTTTTTCTCAAAAATCCATCAACTAACATGGTTCTAAGTCCAATTTCAATTCCAGAATTCATCCTAAACATATTCTAAGGTTATAGGACGGTTTCTACATCAACCTAACCAAGTTTTACCGTTTGATCATCAATTTTAGGGATTTGACCTAATTTCAAAACTTTTCTAAATCAATCATAACTTTGTCAATTAATCATCAGAATTACAACAATCAATATTACTGAAGGGTTAATACCTCTTTTCGTCCCTGTAAAAAAAAAGATTTAGATTTTGTCCTTGTAATTTCAGATTCTTCCACTTTTGGTCCCTTATTCCACCACGTCAGCAAAATTTGCATACATGGCACGCAAAATGAGGGACAAAAAATGGAGGAATTTGAAATTACAGGGACCAAAACTAGGAGGAATCTGAAATTACAGGAACGTAATTTATGCAGATTCTGCTGACGTGATGAAAGGAGGGACCAAAATTGGAAGAATATGAAATTACAGGGACATAATCTAAATCCTTTTTTTTACAGGGACTAAAACCGGAATTCGCTAATATTACAGGGACGAAAAGAGGTATTTACCCATTACTGAATTATTAGTCTCACCCTTACCTTGTATGAAGAAATCGCAGCTCTCCTAGGTGATTCTCTCTCCTCTTGGCTTTTTCTCCTTTTTCTCCAAAAACAGTCGTACGTACTAACTTTTCTAAAACTAGGTCTATCTTTTTTATATCTCTTCTTAATATCTTATCTTATTTCACTTTCTCCCCCAAAACTCTCTAAAATCTCAAAACAACCCTTAACTAAATATTTTATTTTATTTTCAAATCTTATTTTATTTAACAATAAAATAAGTCTCATAATCTTTTCAAATCATCAAAACACATCAAATCATTCAAATCGACTTAATCATCTTAAATCAACAAAACTCAACAAATCTCACGCATATATTATATAAATATAATATAATTGCCTAAACTCGATTAAATAAATAATTAAACGAAAGTGGGCGTTACACCTATCCAAGTCATGATCGGCAAGACGATCCTCTCTTTCCCATGCTAGGGGACTGGGACTACCGATGGGACATGGAAAAGATGCATCAATCTTACTCTTCCATGACAGATAATGTTTGGACAAGACAAGGCATGAACAATTGTTAAACTGCATGTTTGGCCTGTGCCTGCCCAAGTCAACAACATCAAGATTTCCCTCTCTTTTCCACGAAATTCATCAAATAGATCCAAATTTATAATTTTTTTTTTTTAAAACGACTCAAATAGAGCCAAGGCTTGTGCAATTGCCGCATCATCACGACCTCCTGCCATGTTCGCACTACACAACCATCTAACCGATAAGAAACAACACAACAAAGATTAATCCAAACACGACTGACCATGGCTCTGATACCAACTTGTAACGCTCCTATTTCTATTTAAGCAATTACACATGCGAATAATACATTTATTCAAGAAATAGAGATTACATCTTATTCAAAATTCAAAAACCGATAGACATGTATGTAAACCTCAACAGTTACAGCGGAATATAAATCAGAGTGATCAAATATATACGTGCCATGAGCAAATAAATTATATCCCAAAGATAAATCTCAAAACCCAAACATACGGGTAGTCATCAACAAAATGATAATTCAAAGGAAAATATAACAACCTAATCTAGACCGACACGACAAGCCTAGATCAGAGCCGACACAACACCGATATCGGAGGAAGCTCCCGATATCCCACGCAAAGACTCACCGAGACTACTCCTGCACAACGTCTACTCACCCATACAGGCAAGTAGGTGGTTAAAACCACTGGGGGTAAGCATTACATTATCATAATCCAGATAATAATCAAATCAAATAATATCATGTACTTGAATAATATTAGTCATGCATAAATGCTTATACCACAACTTGATAGTTCGTATCCACATATATCAATCACATGAATAATTATCCAATCATAAATATTCATTCACAACATCAATCATAGACAATCATTATCAACATTCATTCATCTCAATTCATCACCAATCACATAATTCACATAGGACTCATGCTATGATATGCACTTATGGACACATAAATGCATGCGGTACCAAATCTCAACAAGGTCGTCACCTTTCGATGCCACTTGCACATCGAATGTAAGGGCTCACACCTGCCTTACAATAATCTCAAAGTAAAATAGTCATCCCTTTTACAGCAACAACGACTATGATGCATGGACATGTATAAGGACTCGATAATGCGACAACAATTCACAATCTCAACTCAATATATAGGACAACACCCAATTATATTGATTATCTCCACAACATTGCATTATCAAGAAAACATGCCCACACAAATAAATCATAGTATTCATCATCACACATCAACATATTTATCAATAATCATCAATGTCATTCAACATCAATCACATGATTTTCATTAATCAACAAACATCACTTATCACGTATGATTTTACCAATTCAAGAATTCTCACATTTCGAGCAATTAGCATACGGTTCTCACGATAGTCATCATACTTCAAACATATACATGCATATTCAATTGTTCACTCTAAGTACCTCATTTACCCATTACTAAGTTTGGAAAAGTTTCACGGTTTATAAAGAAAATGTTTATGATAAGTTTTCACAAGGATCCACATGACTCATGTATATTAATTTGATCATAACTCAAGTTCTAAAAATCATTTGAATACCAAACCAAAGCCATTAGAACAATAACATATTTATCTAAAACTTTCATGTTTACACTAGAGTTCAATTCAAAACAGAAATATGCAAGAAGGGAGCAAGAGTGCGAAACAGGGGAAGCTGACACTGGGCTACTCGCCTCGCGAGTAAGGGCTACTCGCCGTGGCGAGCAATTCCAGTAGCTACTCGCCTCCGGCTCGCCTCCCACTCGCCTCGCGAGTCATGACAGGTTTCAGAAAATTCTGTTTTTGTGAAAAATCCATTTTCACCCCAAAATCCCAATTTTTGACTTCCCAATATCCAAATTGATCCCAAAGGTTTACCCAAATGTTTTCAGACATGAAAAGATACTCAAATCCATATACAAACTTGAATCAAACATTATTTTAAACAAAATCACCATTTGACCCATTTTCTCAAAACAACAACATTTCATTTTTTTCATCATCAATCCACAATTAAGTATACCCAAGTTATAATTCACTCACAACAACATGTTTTGTCAACAATAACATCCATTGAAACTTGTTTCTCACCTCAATCCAACACAACTTATCACAAATCATTAATTAGGCAAAATTTCATAACTTGACATTTATACATACATTGAACCATGTAATTTCATCCACAAACATACCATAATCATCAATTCAAGTATAAGAAACAGCAACATAACAAGAGCACGAATTTGACATGAATTGTTCATCAACCCATTTTCATACAATATGAAAAGATGTAAAATTTGAAATTGATTATGATAATAACTAACCCCCTTACCTTAGAAGAAGATTAACCCAAACTCTTGCTTCAATTTAGCTCCTAAGCTTACCCAATTGGATTCTTCAAGTTCTTCTCTCCAAAACCCTTTTTCTCTTCTCTTCACCTCTTTCTCTCTCTACCTCTCTCTAGAAATGTTTGTGAAATGAATGAATTGGTTCTTCTAACACAACCCTAGTGTTATCTCCACTAATGGGCTTAACTTAGTTTCTAGTGGGCTTAACCCATTTCTATTCAAACCAAAAATATTACTACACTCCAAACGATATTTTAATTAATAACGGTAAAATGTCACTAACGGTAAAATCTAATCACTACCCTAGTAACTTAGTAAAATAAGGGTTCTCACTAATTATTAAAATAATTCTTACCAAAATTACCATTTTACCCTTACCCGTCAAATGACTAAAATACCATTCTAATACGGTAATCCACGTAAATGCACCCGACGACAATTAAATACACACAAGCACAATTAATCACAAACCAACACATAATAAAAGTAATTAAAATAAATCTAGCTAAAAATCGGGCTGTTACATCAATGGCAGAAGAAACGAAAAAAACAAACCCCCTGTTTACCTCCCGAATTTCAAAACATCACGGATGATGCCTTGCCGTGGCTTGGCATGGGCACAGGAAGGTCGAGTCCGGTCGTGAACAAAAATTTTAATCCGTGAACAAATTTGGCGAACTCATGGCTGTATTATTAATGTCATACCGATTGAAATTTTTGTTCACGACTGGGACTCGACCTTCCCATGTTAGTGTCAAGCCATGGCAATGCGGCATCCGTGATGTTTTGCAATTCGGGAGGTAAACGAGGGGTTTGTTTTTTTGTTTCTTTGGCTATTGACGCTTAAAATATTCGTAATTAACTCATCCCTCGTGCAAAAATGCCAAAGTTTCTCGATGGAGATCCTTATGATGTCCTAAACATGCCTCAATATTTGGGGAACAAAATTTGGCGCGTTGATGGATGCACATTTGAAAAATATTGCAATTTTGTGCGTATCTGTCGAAAAATCAAAATAAATCGAGGGGTTGTAGGAATTCCACTAAACTTGGCAGATCCTCTGTATGTATTTTTTTTAGGTGTCTGCAAAAAAGTAGCTCAAAATTCGATTTCTAGGTCGATGTTTTGATGTTTTGGTTTCTTGAGTTTTTGGCGCATCAAAAATTCATATTTAATCCGTCCTTTGTCGGAAAATTCTAATTTTTTTTTTTTGTGGGAGATTTCGTTTTTATGTCCTAAACATGCCTGCAAAAAGTCGTGAAAAATTCAACCTCTAGATCACTTTTTCGGGACTTTATGCCTTAAGGAAAAATTGACCTTTTTTTTCTACAAAACTGAAAATGGCACATAAAGCATATATGGGGGGATCACCTTGATGGGTCATGACTGGGGTCTGTCTGGGACGCGCCCAGGTACCCTAACCATTCCCCAACAAGATGATCTCTCAAATCTCCCCCATTTTCATCAATTTGAGTCGTCTTCATAAAAATAAAAAAAAATCGGATATTATTAATAAATTTAGGGGAGATTTGGTGGAAAATAGGAGGAAATCTTGATGTTCTTGACTTAACAGGCACATGTCAAACATGCATTTCAACATTTGTTCATGCCTCGTCTTGGCCAAACATTGTCTTTGTCCTGGAAGAGTAAGATTGATGCATCTTTTCCATGTCCCGTCGGTAGTCCCAGTTTCCCAACGTGGGAAAGAAGGGGTCATCTTGTCGTTCATGACTTGGGCAGGCACAGGCCAAACATACAGTTCAACGCGTGTTCATGCTTCATCTTGGCCAAACAATATCTTGGTCATGGTAAAGCAAAATTCTCCCTCTTTTTCACGCGCTGGTATGGTGGGGTGGCTAGCGTAGCTAGTCAAAAAGTCGTGCCGTTCCCTACTCGGAAACACTTGTGCCCTTGTAACATTGAGGGGAGACTAGCATTTGCTTACTTGCAGTGCAGGACAATAAACATAGCCATTTTGGTCCCTTATCGGAAAAACTTGTGCCCTTGTAACGCTGCGGAGTGACTAACATTTGCTACAAAACTCTTTCGTGGCATTGAATTTGGGTTGACTTCGTCCTCGAAATCTCTAGTGTGTTTGAATCGAGTTGTAGTGCAGGTCAATAAACATAGTTATGTTGGTCCCTACTAAGAAAAACTTGTGCCCTTGTAACGCTGCGGGGCGAGTAACATTTGCTTACTTGCAGTGTAGATCAATAAACATAGTCGTGTTGGTTCATTCTCGAAAAAACTTGTGCGTCTCGTTAAGCTTCAATTTAATCTCCTCATACAATCCAATTTACTAACACCTCTTAACCTTTATTCATGGCTTCAAACCATAAGTCCCAAATCATTGACAACAATTTCCATTTAGAGCATAACACAAAATTCATCATTCTAATCAACAATTCTGGCTCTAGTGAACCAAATTCAAACCTAAAAGCAGAAACTCGCCTTGCTGAATCAGAATTCTTTCACAAGCTCTCAGCCAATTATTTAGCACCCAAGTTTTAGTTATGATCACTTCTTCCAATTATTGTTTCTAAACACCAAATAACCCACAATGACCAATGCTTCACACATGCAAAGCCATGTCAGCTTGAATCACCAAAAGTCTTTCTTAGCAGAAGTTGGGAAAGAGTGAGACGGCCAGGACGAGAAAAGGAAAGGAGATGAGATCTCCAATGCTTGTAATATGCATCAATTCATACAAGGAACATATTGATGTAACTCTTTGCCGCATCTCTCGTCAGTGATATCTCTTAAGAGACTTGAAACTTAATAATGCATAAATAAAATTGAATTAGTTTTAAATATATTTTGGACAGAATGCATTATGCAGAATTTGTAGCCCTCGAATGCAAAAATAGAATGCAGTTGTACTTGTAGTAAGCAAGGTTTATATTCTTGTTTAGGCATCTTTGAAGGCATTTTGGATTCTCTCTTTTGCTTGGTCCACTCCCACCCTATGAGTTTCTCGTGCATAAACACCCATAAAAACCTCTAAACACACGTTGAAGCATTTCGGATTTTAGAATCTGAGTAGGGCGCGTGAGAAACTCCTATAGTGGGAAAAGTTATGGCCCTTTATTTATGAGGCAATGGACCAAGCTAGAGATAACCCAAAGTGATTTGCATTATGTAAGCATTCTTCATTGGACTGCAACTAATTTAATTTGGTTTTTGCATTATTTGATTTCAAGCCTTTATGGGATATAATTGATGAGAGGTGGGATAAGCAACTCCACAATCCTTTGCATGCTACATGTTGCTAACTACATTACAACCCTAACATTAAAGCTGACTATGAAGTCAAACCTGGGTTATATGTTTGCTTATAAAAGATGGTGAGAGACGTTAAAAGAATTTGTAAGATTGATGCTTAACTTGAAGATATTAAGACACGAGCAAAAAATTTCATAGTGCAATAGCTGGTGATGTTGGTCTGGGACCTTGAAGTATGTTCCTCCTCAAGGTCCCAAGTTTGACTCTCTTCGGTGCTAAATTGATTAACGTTATGCAATTTCAGGGGGGTAATTGAAGTTTTGTTAATTTCGGGGGTAATTGACGAAACTTACAATTTCAGGATAGAAATTGACTATTTACTCAATAAAGATTGGCAGACACCCTCAATGTGTACTCCCCTTTCTACCACTTTATTTGGTTAACTAAGTGAAAAAATAGTGGTCACACGCATTTTATTTCGTGACCACATTTTTTAGCTTCTAGTCACGCAACTGAAAAAATGTGGTGTCATATAGATCATATAGTTAGCTAACTGAAATTTTTCAAGAGTGGTACAAAAGGATGTATACATTAAGAGTGTCTACCTATCATTACCCAATCCATAATTTCAATATTTTGACATTCGTGTCTAGCATGACTAGCAGTTCTAGGAGTGAAATTAGAGTGTTTTTGAGATGGTAAAATTTCAATTTGAAAATTCCCTACAACTTGTTATATACTAATGGAGTTTGTATCTATTTGATCCACACAAAGAAGAAATCGTTTGAAACAAAAGACAATGAATGATGTTATCTCTGTGATGACAAATTCAAAATTGGCCAAGAAGCAAACTAGAAAGACGGTTGAACATAACCTTGACGATCTTGAATTTGATGATGAATGGATTGTCGAAAATGATGAAGTTTCATCTGAGAATAACAACCTTTAGATGATGATGATAACCTTTAGTTTTATATTTGAGACTATGAGAGCTTGTGACTTATGATTAAACAAATGAAATTTTTGTTGAGATTGTTGTCTATTTGATAGGATGTTACGATCCCACGATTTATGCTTTTTTCTATATGCAAAGTATCTTCGTAGGGATCTTGAGTTTGCCAACCATGGTTGCGATACCTTGTTACATTCATTAACCACCAACTAAAACGTGTTAACCATATATTTAAATTGTGTTAACCATCTTTTTTTATGACAAATATTTGTTTAAAAAATATCAGAAATCTTAATATATCAGTGAAGCTGCCATCATCTTTTGTGTCATTTGAATGCCATTAATTTTATAATTCAATTCTTAACTATTAAAGCATGATCTTTGAATGTCATTATTTACTGATTGTTTGACATTCCTATTGTATAATTGTTAGATGTAATGTAATAACTTGGTTTGTGTGTTTAAAGGACCATTTTGCAATATCTACAAGACCCAAATGGGAAATAGTGAAATACTAATTTTTTTCTTCTTCTTTATGTGGTTCAAATATTTGTTTTTTGTAAACTGGGAGTTCCAGAGAATAACAAAAATGAACAACTTGAGTTATCCTCTGAAAATGATAATAACTTGGAGTCGAAGTCAAAGGAGAAAATGAAGGAAGTTGAATCAGGATCAAGTGAACTAAAAAACACTACGTATCGAGGAAATGGAGGACTGAGAAAACGGCATTTTGTACCTAGAATACGCAAATGAAACATATGCCTATGAAGTTGATTGTTATGGCCATGATGGTTTTAGAAAAAGATTACTAGAAGTTTTTCCTACGTAAGGATATCCACGACTTTTTTCAAACATAATCAGCATGGTTGGCAGCTCCAGGGGAACCGAAGATTGTCGAAAATCCTGGTATGTTGAGGTTCATTCAACAAGCCAGAATCATTGAACAATGTTAGTTCCTTCCAAAATTCTGGTTCTCACTTTACCTGCATGTGACGTGAGAGCATGAATAGGTATCTCCATACATGATGAATGACTGCATAAGAGAACTATAATAGGGTTGTTTCAATATAAATGTATATCAGTTAATGATGGTTAATCTATGTACCTCATAATCCTATAATAGGGGTCTTAAGATATTCTGGTTTCTCCCCTATGGAAGTTCTTGTGTCATACTCTTGATTATATATGGTGGATGTTTGTTGTTTTTGAATGGTCTATTTGATGAGTATGGATTAGGTTTTTGTTGAGGTCTATTTTATCCTTATAAAACTGATTTGAAAGATGAATTAATAAATTATTTTGAAGTCTTACCGTTTTTTATTATAGGACTTATTTAATCGACATTATATTGGTCTGAGTGAAACTGAACTCAGATCCTGTAGCATTTTTCTTCGAAGTTTATAAGAGAACATCATCATTCTTTATAAGGTTGTCTAATATGGACCCGGTCCAACGGTGGATCCTCTTATTTCTATAAAATTTATTTTTTTACTAAAAATAGTAAAGGTCCACCTTTGAACCATATTTTGAGAGGTTGATATTCTCTTTATCACTTTTAACCTTTTTAAGTCATTTCTTGTTTGTTAATAACTTGTAGAGGACCATGCTCTCCACAATGTTAATAACTTGTGGAGGACTATTCTCTTGTTTTCTAATATTATCATTCAACTTTTTTGTTGTCATCCCTATTGGTAACATTTAAACTAGGGGTTTGTAGCACCATAACAATGAGGATGTAACGCCCTCTTTAATTATTTGATTATTTTAATGAGTTTAGAATATACTTATATGATTTGTATGATTTATATAATTTATTTTGATGAGTGGTATTTTGTTATGTTATATGTTGATATTTATTAGTATAATATATATTATTTGTTATAAAAATATATATGATTTGTTATAGAAATATACATGATCTGTTATAGAAATATATATATATGATTTGTTGTAGAAATGTATATTATTTGTTATAGAAATATACATGATCTGTTATAGAAATATATATATAATTTGTTGTAGAAATACATGTTATTTAGTGTAGAAATATATATATGTTATAGAGATATATATGTTGTTTGTTTATATGATTATATGATTTATTAGGTAGCTTATTATATTGTTTAATAAAATAAGATTTGAAAATAAAATAAAATATTTAGTTAAGGGCTGTTTTGTGAATTTAGAGAGTTTAGTGGTGTAAGTGGAATAAGATAAAATAGATAGGAGGGGATATAAATAGGAGAAGACCTAGTTTTAGAAAAACATTGTACGTACGATCAGTTTTTGGAGAAAAGGGAGAAAAAGCCAAGAGAAGAGAAAGAGACCAAGAGAGCTGCGATTTTTGATTCTAAGGTAAGGGTGAGACTAACTTTGCAATTCTATTAAGTTTATGAATCAATGGTTACATTTAACATAAATTAGGATGAGATTAAGAAGAATCGAAAATTAGGTCAAATTGAGAGAATTGATGATTAAACGGTGAAAAGTTGTTAGAATGATGTAGAGATTGTCCCTAGACCTTAGATAATGATTGTGATGAATTCTGGAATCAAGATTAGGCTTAAAACCATGAGAATTAGTGATTTTTGTGAAAAACTGCACTTCTGCCCGTAGCGACATTCATCGCTCGCCTCCCAAGCTATGATCCTCGCCGCGAGTGATGAATGATGAACTTCATCGCTCGCCTCGCGAGCAAACCTTACCCGCCTCGCGAGTTGCACGTTGCAGCTCGCCATAGCGAGCAGTTGAACTCGCCTCGCGAGCTTGACCAGAGAGCATGCAAGATTTTGTGATTTTGACTTTTGAGTTGAACCTTAGATGCCTTTGAGTACCTTTAGGTGTCTACTAAAGATTAGAGAATGATTTAAAACAAGATTGAACCTGGAACGACCTTAGTTGGGAATCTGGCTTGTACTCGCCATGGCGAGCAGATACTCTCGTCTCGCGAGCACTTCCAGAACTGAGTACATTTGAGGATTTCATGACCTGAGTTGCTTGGATTGATTAGGAGAGGAACCTTAGGTACTAATGAGACCTATTTAAGATGTTAACTGAGAACTGTGAAGCTATTGTGAAATGCTAAGTGATTATAATGTGATATAATGTTTTATGCATTACTTAAGAATTATTTGAATGTTCAAGATGTTGTTGAATTGAAATTGATATTATTATGTCATGCTGTTTGTATGCTGCCTATGTTGCTGTTGTTGGTTATGTGAAATATTTATATGCCTTATTGGAAAATGTATGATGTTTAAGTTGTTGTTGATTATCATTTGATATTGTTATATCTTGAGATGTTTACGTGTCGCCTATGTTGCTGTTGTTGGTTATGTGAAATATTTATATGTCTTATGTGGAAGATGTATGATGTTTGAGTTGTTGATGCTTCACATTAATATTGTTATGTTGTGAATTGTTTGTGTTGTTTATGTTGCTGTTATGAACTGCTAAGTTGTTTGTAATGTGATTTAATGATTAAATGCATTGCTCGAAATATTATTGAATGATCAAGATGTTGTTGAAATGAATTGTTATTAAGCTTGATGTGATTTGATTATGCTGCAATTGTTATTTAACTAAGTTGCATGAGTATGAATAAGTTGATGATGAACTCCAAATTATTGGATGTACAAGTGATAAGTTGATTAAGGTGTCTTGTCGATAGAGTCCATGCATTAGCATTCATTGAGCTTTGTTCTCACCATGATTAGGAGCTTTGTCCTCCGCACGATTAGGAGCTTTGTCCTCCGCACGATGAAAGTATATTAATACTTATGATGACGATTGGTACCACATGCATATAAGTGTCTAAGTTGCATTGTCGCATTTGTCGAGTCAAAGTCGTTGTTGATGAATTATCATCTATGAGTTGTTAAGTTGTTGATGAATTATCATCTATGAGTTGTCGAGTTGTCTTCTACCCATGTGTTGTTAAAGAAGTACCTATGAAGATTATACGATGTTTATGATGTGAATTATTTGATGTTGACTAAGATGTGGCTATGTTGTTTAAGATATTGATTATGATATTGTTATGTTATTATGATGTTGTATATGATACTGATTATAATGTTATGATGTTGTTTACGATGTTGATTATATTATGTTATTATGATGCTATATGTTGTGATGTATATAATTGTTATTATTAAGTGATGATTATGTTGTACCATATATGATTAATTATTATTAAGTGAATATTATGTTATATTGTTGTTATATTTTTATAAGATGATGAATATGTTGTTGTTATATTTTATAAGATGATGAATACGTTGTTGTTATATTTTATAAGAGGATGAATATGTTGTTGTTATATTATTATATTATGACGAAATGATGTATATGTTGTTGTTATATTATTATAAGATGATTAATATGTGTTGTTCATATCATTATAAGATGATGATTTATGTTGTATTGTATATGATTATTATTATTAAGCGATGATTATGTTGTGTCGTATATGATTATTATTATAGTGAGATGTTGATTACATTGTGTTGTTTTTAAAGTTATTAGTGATGATGATTACACGATGATATCTATGAGTTGTTAAGTGTACTTGATGATGTTTATGTTAAGTTGATAAGTTGTCTTTTATTCATAAATTGATAATGAGATGTTGGATGAATAATTATTATTATGAATTAATGATGTTGTTATGTTGTATATGAATTAGGATTAAGATGTTGTTATGTTGTATATGAACTATGACTATGATGTGATGATCTATGTTTGTTACGATTTGGTTAATATGTGTTATATGATGATGTTTATAATGTGATGAATATGAACTAAATGATAATTAGAAGTTGGTTGAACTATTAAGAATTATTACATGAAGAATTATTATTACTAATAGATGAAGTTATTTATGTTGTTAAATATAATTATTGAATTATATGCTTGATATTATTGTTTTGTGAAATCTCACCCCTTCTGCTTGAAAATGTTGCTCTTCGTATGAGTAACTTGCAGGTATTAATGATTAGTAGGAGTGGTGGCTCAAGTGTCTTAGGTGTTCTGATACGTAACGGGATGGGAACCTTGTTATTACTTTTCTATTCCTTACGTATTGTTTTTTAAGATTTATGACTATGTTTTAGAATTGGATTTTTATGAGACATTTATAAAGAGACTTTAGTGCCAAAGACTGTTTTTAGTTATCGAAGAAATTCCGCTGCGAAGTATTAAAGATTTTGTTATTGAATTTTAAAGGATAAATAGTTATTTATTCAGTTTATGATTTTAAGAAAAGAATGTGACATTCCGTTTACGTGGAAAACTCTGATTATTTTTATGAAATTTTTATGTTGGGAAAACGGGATGTTACAGATGACAACAATATTTGCTTCTCATTCTAGATTATATCATCTTGAGTGGTTAACATAATTAACTAACTAGTTGAACCAATATGGTCAATATGAGATTTCCTTCCAAGGAGTTAGGTAATTAGATTTTTTTTTTTTGGATGCACAAATGCTCTAGAGTTACTATTACAAAGCAAGTAAAATTTAAACTCTAGAGTCATTTGACTTGGTTGTACTTCCAACCTTCTATTGGATTCTACTCCATCTACTTGAACCCTACATGGATATGTCTTGAATAATATTGTGCCAATTTGTAAACTTTGTTTTCCTGATAAAATGACAAGATCTCAAATTTAGGTGTGCTGCCTATTATTATAGCTATGATTTCTAACTTTTGATATTTATTGGGAACTTTATAACACTATTTACAAAGTATACTAGAAAACTAAAATTAGTGAGAATAATTTAGAGAGGAGCGTTGGAAAATATGCAACTCAAATTTTAGATGTCAAGTGTCTATAAGGTTCAGTTAATAATAAATAGTTGGAACCGAAAGAATCTGAGTTTGAATTATGACTGTATTATTCGTCGGTTAGACTTTACTTACATTTTAACTCATAATCAGCTTTGGATTATCGGGAGTCTATTCTCTTGAAAACCACATGGTAAAGATCAAAAAGAAAGAAAAAAAATATAATATTAATTTTAGAAATATATATTTATGGATCGATGTCCTTGATTGCCTGATTTTCAAGATATAGATGATGGCTTCATTAGAGAAAGAGATGTAGAAGTACAAAACTTCCATAGAGGATGAGTAGTGAAGTGACCCTTCTGTACTTTTTCTTCAAAATATTTGAGTTAATAATTTTTTGTAAACCTTATGCTTATCCAAAATTTAATAATATTACTACAACAGCATGATGACCTTACCTAATTATTGTGTGGGATTCAATTCCTTCACGACATGCATCTTGGGTCAAGCCAAAAGGTGACATTGATTATGAAATGGTTATGATGAAATATCTTGACCCAATTTCATTTGGGAGGGTATCCTTCCACTACTATAATGTGGACAACTCATGAAATCCACTTATGGCTAGAAGAGTTCACTTTTGGAACACTTATGAAAATATTAGTTTGTCTCTAAATATAACATTCTGTTTTAATAGTTTTTAGATATATTTTCTTCTTTTCTAAATATAAGATTTCCGTTACTGCGTGAAAAATTTTGGTAGGCGATTTGTAAGTATCTTCGTTAGTTCGTTGAGTCTTAAAGTATGCTCTGATTTTAATGAGTTTCTGAAACCCAACTCACTTAAACTAGTGTAAACCAAAAAGGATAGGAAAAAAAATATCTTATTAATATTATCAATTTGCTTTAAAAATATTGTTTTCTTAAGCAAAATTAAAGCGTAAAAGCATCATGAATAGACATCCCTACTATGTTTGCATCCTTGTTCTCTCATCTATCATTTAAAGAAATATCCTTAAAAAATCATTTGGAGATTTTTCTTTTGTTCTAGGGAGAAAGAGTATTTTAAATAGGGACAGAGATAATATATTATAATTATTAGTATAAGCTAGGGTAAGCTAGGGTTTGGTTGATTCCATCATCCCTTGTCTTTCAAGAACAATCATCATTTTTCTATGGCGTGTTCATGGTTTGGTATAAGAGTGACATTTCTTTTGTGAGATCCCAAACTTTTATTCCATCTACTATATATCTAATATTAGAGTCAATTCACAATTATTATTATTATTACTGATAATTTATTTGGGAGATGAAATTAGAATTGAATACGTTTATAAGCTTTTCTTAATATATAAGAGAAGTGCCAAAAAAAACTTATAAAATTAATGTCAATGAACCACTTGAACAAATTTAAGAATATGTGGTTTAATATGAATTTCACCGCAGTTAGTTTTGACTGACAAATAACTTTTAAAGCTTTTTTTTTTGTCTGTTTTTAATTTTTCTATGCATTGTTCAAATGTTATTCACTTCTAAGGTTAACAACTATATTGCTGATCCTTAAAAAGAACTATATTGCTGACTTTCTTTTTTAAAAGAAAAAAAAACTATATTGTTGACTTTACTTAGAGAACTTTCAAGAAGGAGGATTATTACTTCTTTTTTTTTCTGGTCAAGAGAGGATTAATACTTACTTGAACACAATCTCAAATAAAAATATGTAAAGACACACTAAAACAAGAAAAAATAAAAAATTAAATAATATCAATTGATATAATTAAATTATTTTTGTTTAATTTATTCATTTCATATAAACATATCTAAATAATATTAATTTGGAGTTATGCATATGAAAGACTTTATCCTCAAAGTGATTTAAGATAAATATTCTACACCATATGTAGAATTTTTTATCCTATTATGTCTCTTTTATAATAACTATCATCCCTTAAATCTTTGTGCTAAAAATGTGGGACTTTGATAGTTTTATGGAATAATACATGCATGTGGGCCATAAAACTTCACCAATCCCTATAATATAGTGTGTTATGGAAGATTTGGATGTGACAATCAAACAATGTAATCTTTGATGATTATCATCTAGCTAGCAGATTCGAGTACATAAAGTAGTTTACATTGGTATTTTAAGTAAGCTGTTTAAAGTCTAGCTAGTTGACTAATTTAAATATCTTTAATTTATGTGAAAATAATTAGTTTAATAGAAGTGGATGCCCCTTAACATATTTTTTATTATTCTATTTATTGTGAAATAAAGATTATTATTTTTTATTTAATATTGTATTCATTGTGAAATAATGGAAATATATAACTAAGTGATTAGACACACATAGTTGATTAAATAAAAGCATAGACTTATTAAAAAAAAAGGCCCAAGTTAATAAATTTTAATTAAAGTCGAACGATAAAAATAGCTATGTTCATCTCTTTCTTTTTTTGGACGTTATATGTTTGATCTCTGACTAAACGATTAGTGATCAAGTTTTATTTACTTTGTATCCGAACTTTGAATCTCTTGCAACTAAAGTATTAACACAAAAATAATTTATAAGAATGAACCACATTCATGACTTAAATGTTAGAGTATATTTAACCTAAAAACGTGGCTAGACTTGTGGAATCATGTATACTCTTTTTTCTTAGTGGTTGATAGTAATGATATGGAAGTACATGGCCCTTAGTGTGGGGGCAGGAAGCTAAAAATTGTACCTATTCTCTATCATTTGTTAAATTTTTAAGAGTCTCATATGAGGCACTCTCATTTAAGGTGTAAGGCAAAATATGATAACTTCAGTTGTAAATTGTTTGATTTGTAAAATTGGTTCATGAAGATGATAAATTGGTGGCATATCATGATTCAGGATAGTCTATCATAAAAGTTTGTCAAGTAATGTTTTGTCTTATGTTGTGTTGTTCTATCTTATACTATTTTATCTAGTATATACTGTTTAGCGGATCAAACACACCTAAACATTTTAGAATTGAATATTTTATTGAGTTTATGTTCATAATATTAGTGCTTTCATTAAAAAAAACGGACTTTTCAAGAAATGAGTATGCACAAAGGATTGTCACCGACAAAGTAGTTAAGTGTACATTTAGTGAAGTGTGGTGGTAGAATATAGATGGCAATGTTACTTAATGGATATAAAAATCTTCCTAATTGAAGTTTGCCTAACATAAAGTCCACAAAGTTGAAAGCATATGTTGCTTGCATGCTCTTTTATCATTTTATACCTCGAAGTAAGAAATCATCAAGTTTGGAGAAAATGATGAAATAAGTATGCTATTTGTTGGAAAGTTCATATGAATGCAAGAACATCATTAACATGTCAATGATTCAGGATTATTAAAAGATCGACATCCTATATTTTCATCCAAAATCATATAATTTTGAATGAAGATATGATGTCAAAATCTTGTGTTGTCATGAATCATTGATCTTTTGTTACTCTTTATATTCTGAACTCTTCAACAAATAATGTTAGAGGTCCGTTTTGTATATTTTTTATTTGAATAAACAGACAAATTTAGTGTTTAAACAAACTATCACTCTCGTCAATTTGATCTATACACCATTAAGATAAACTAGAAGATTCAGAAATAATACTCTCATCCATCAATTTAATCTCTACTAAAAGATTAATTTGATAGATGAAAGTATAATCTAGAAACCCTTTAGTTAATTTTAACCTTAGTTAAAGATCATATTGGTGAGAAATTGATAGTTTAAGAACTTAGGGCACATGTTAAGCATTAAATTATTGCCACTAATGGTAAGTATTAATTGAAAAAAAATTAATATTAAATTTTTTAAACATTAAAATAACACAATTTTCAATAAATCATTTCTATTAGTAGAATCATTAACATGTGCCATAAGGGCATAAATTAACATTTCTTTTTAATTATTTATTCATTCTTATTTCTTAATTCATTAATGCCATCTAAGATTATTAGAAAATGTAATTGCTCTTGCACGTGAAGACAAAGTGCTGTGAAGCTGGATCCACTACTAATTAAAGTTAAAAAGCACCTAAAAATTGTTGAGTATCACGTGCATCACTGTCATCAACCATTCAGAAGGTAGCTAGCTAGTTCGTTTAATCAGATTACTCTTCATAGTTATAAGATAATTTAATCTCTTAAGTTGATCATATTAGTTTTAATAATTGTCATTTTAAATTTTTGATAGTTTTAAAGATTGTTTTGCACCCGTTGAGATTTCCACATGTATATAACATGCAAATGTGTGTATAAGAGGTAAATAGTCCTCACATTCTAAGTTAATTTTATATGATTGAGTTATATCCGATATAAATTTAAAGATGATATCGAGTATTCGATATTGGATTACCTGAGTCATGCTCTTTAAATATGCTTTAGAGTTTTAAAGGTGTGTTAAAAATCTCATATTGGATAGTATATGAGTTTACTTAAAAGATGGACTAAAAGTGAAAATAGAAGACTTTTAGGGAATTAAAAACTAGAGAAATTTTTTAGAGGGATTAAAACGAAAAGTTAGTATATCTATAAGAACCAAAAACATATTTAACCTTAATAAATTTGTTTGCATGGAAAAAATAAATTGAGTGCTGCCAAGTAGAGCTGGAAATGAGTCGAATCAAATTGAATATGTCTGAGCTCAACTCGATTAGAATTGGTTCAGCTTGAAACTCAACTCGAGTTCAAAACAAACCTTTTTTTAGCTCGAGTTCGGCTCGTTTTAAGTTTACGAGTAACTCGGTTCGGCTCTTTAGATTCAGTTCGGTTTTACTTAAACTAATTTCGGACCTAATGTGCAACCAAACTGTTCACCGGACCCTAAAATAAAAGGAAAAAATTGCACTAATATTCTTAGGACAATTCCATTTGACATCCCTGCACTAATATTTAAACGAGCCAATTCATGAATCAAACAAGCCAAACTATCTATAGTTTAAGTTCGGCTCGTTTAAATAACGAACTTAATTTTTAGTTTAAATTCAGCTCATTTGGTTCATAAACTAAGTTTAATGAGTTAATTATCGAGTCGAGTTCCGAACTTTATTCGAGTAGTCTCGGTTCATTGCCAAGTCTATTGTGCCAAGTGCTTCTTTATTGTTGTTCCCGTTCAATCTTAGTTTTATAAATTACAACCAAAACACTAATATTTTTATTACTTAAAATTCTCTTTTGCTACCTTATTTGATATTACAATTCAAAATATATATGTATAGAAGAACATCATAGAAACAAAAATACCACACATACTTGATTCTAATTAGAGAAAACAATATCACACATTTTAGATTTTGCCTTCTAAAGTTTAGGATGTAGCTAATTAAATCTATATATATTTGCACATCAACCATTCCCAGGGGATTTTGGGTTATGTTCTTTATTTGCACCAGGCCCTTCATAATCATGGAGTTCCAAATTGACCCTTCTTCCTATCAATCTTTCATCCATATGTACCATCATTTTCTCACCATGGTCCTACAAAACATGCAAATAATGAACAAGAGCAAAAATAAATTAAAATTTTCAATTAATTTAATTGTTAATAAAAATTAAGGATAGATGTTTTCAATAAGTAATTCACATCATTATGCCTGATAAAATGAAAATAATGAAATTAAATCATTAATTGTTTTGAAAAAATAATTTATATACAAGTTGTACTCTTTAAAGCTTAAGTTTCAAATCATAATACAAAAGAATCAGAACGTTGTGTTATTAAACATCGTGTGTTCTTTGATTGGGTTTATAATTTTTTTTATTCTTTTGACTCGTGATAGTTGTTCTAACATAATTGAAAGTAAAAAATAACATTTTTTTCATGAGTTTCATATTTAATGTTTGATAAATTCAACACTTTTTCACGGGTTTATCAAACACTAAATTTAAAACTCTCTCTTCCAACAAAAAATTGAAAAATAATTTGCCACTTTGTGA
Organism: Medicago truncatula; assembly: GCF_003473485.1. Classification (NCBI taxonomy): domain Eukaryota; kingdom Viridiplantae; phylum Streptophyta; class Magnoliopsida; order Fabales; family Fabaceae; genus Medicago; species Medicago truncatula. The sequence goes on along the minus strand of NC_053047.1, from coordinate 9,971,176 downwards.
AAACTAGTTCCTTATGCTTGACACAATTGTTGTCTATTTTAAAACAACTTCATGATTTATTACATATATGTATATCACTATATGGTTCCAAATACTTAAAACAAACCAATTGATTTTCACCAACAACTTAAATTAAATTCCTCATTTTTCCTTAGATATAGAGGGGGGGAAAGCCAAAATACATAACCATGACTTTGCAAGAATAGGAAACAATAAAACATATCAAAATTCAGAAGCACTAACCTTATACAAAGAAGCAAAAACTGATTCATCTTCACTATTCAAATTTTTTGTTCCTATAACCATAAAAATCAATTCAATACATCAATATTTATATATTTTGCACAAAAATATAAAGAGAACTCAACAAATCAAAAGCCTTACTTCCTTCAACAAAAAAAAAAATCAAAAGCCTTACTTGTTGCAGGGATAGCAAAGACTTGGAGAAAATAGGAGAAACTCAGAAGTATCACAAAAAGTATGAAAAAGTTTTTTTCCATCTTGAATTGGATGGTGGAAGATAACAAAGGATGTATGAATACTTTATGCTAGTTATATAGTGCCACTAACATATTAATATTCTGGCGTACTATACTAGGCAAAAAGTCAACTTGTTTGATTTATTTTTCTATATTAAATACTCCCTCCGTCCTAAATTGTATGACGTCTTGGTCATTTCACACATATTAAGAAATATAATTAATATTGTGTGAGAAAGATATATTATTAGTTGTTTTACAAAATTATCCTCAATAAATGATATGGGAAAGATAAATAAATAAATTGAAAGAAGAGAGAGTAATAAATAGTTAAGGATATAATAGGAAAAGTAATATTAATTTTTCATTGTTATTGTAAAGCGACATATAATTTGGGACAAATATTTTTTTCTAAAGTGACATACAATTTGGGACGGAGGGAGTACCAAGTTACCAACTTAGGTCCTGCTATCAAAATACACCATCCGTCCATATATTTAAGCTTCTATTCAACTTTATTTTTGTCCTTAAATGTAAACCCTCTTTCAAATTATTAGATGCATTTATTATTTTTTTTCTAAACATACCCATAATTAATTCTACTAACCTGTCTTGAAATATGAAAAGTCAAATTTAATACACATACAAACAAAGAATAATTTAGTAATATTAACACATAAAACAAACACATTAATTACACCGACAACATTTCTTAATAAATGTGAAAAAGACAATGAATTTCTACATAAGGGACGGAGGGAGTATTACATGTTGCATTTTTAATAATATTTTTTTTTCCTTTTGTTCTATAAGTATACACTGGCAGTGTAAATAAATTTTATACCGACATGTAATTTGAGTCGTCCATTTTATTATGTCACAACATTCATTTTAAACACATAGTTGCAAAAGTAGGGATAAATAACAAAAAAGTGAATTTTTATTAGATGGCTAGGTAAAACTATTTTACACCAGTGCAAGTGTTTACATTTTTTTTGTCACCTTTTTTTTTTGTCCCCTTTAATGCACTTGTTACTTGTTAGTATATATCAAAATAAAGTAAAAATCTATTCATTTTGGTGGATGAAGGCAGCTGATGCAAATTTTGTGATAGGTGTTTATAGATGGTTGCGTGTTTACTTATTTGTTTGGGCATCGGTTAATTTAGTCTTTCTGTTCTTTGTATGTTTGAAACTTATTGTAAATTTTAGTTATCTTCTTTGGCACATCTTGTATTAGAGAAGCTTCTATTATGGTGTTAATATATTCTATTTTTGTTTATTAAAATAAATAAAGAAAAATAAGGTATCTGTCAGTATATAACTTATTTATTTTGGTACAAAGCACTTGTTAGTATATATCATCATATCTATTTTAAAGTTCTTTGAAAAAAATTTATCTATTTAAAAATTTTATTCATGTTAACAGCCCACAACCCACTATTAATTTTTTAATAGATCCGCTAAAAAAATATTATTTTTTCAAGAGATTGTTGAAGGTGTGTTCTTCTTTTAGGCCCCGTTTGGATAAACAGCTTATATAGATGTTTATAGCATCAGAGCTTATAATATTAGAGCTTACATCATAAGCTCTTATACTTGATAAGCTATTTATGTTTGGATATATACACTAAAAAGTACTTACATAAATTGAAGTGTTTGGATGTGACATTACATAAGCGATTATCGAAATTTTAAATATTTTTAATTTAATAAAAAAATCAAAGAATCGAACCACAATTATCAAGATTTTTTTTGATAAAATTAATCAAGATGTAAAAAATAATATTATAATATATTAATTATAATTATATATATAGTATAATCAATATTCATCCTTAAAAAAATATCAATATTCATATAAGACAAAATTAACATTCGAGGTATAAATAAATAGTCTAAACATCATTATACACAAGTATAATAATATATGATAAGCTTTCTTTTAAAAAAAAAGTATAATAATATAAATATAAACTTGAGAAATTATGATTGTAAACTTACCATATATATAGATATTAATGTACAGTTTGTTACCAAAAAAAGACAAGTTAAGTTTGTTTTTTTTATTCAGTTTCATTTTGTTACGTAATAAAAAAATAATAAAAATCATCCTTAAAAAATATATATATAGCAATTTTGTTACTTATGCACAACCAAAGATAACTAACATTGTAATTAAAATATATGTTTTTTTTTCTAAAAACAAAAAAATAAAATAAAAATATATGTTTTGAAAAAGTGGATCCAGAGAGAATCGAAGGAGGATACATAAATTCATAAGCTCCTTGTTAAGCCGGAGGGTAAGCTGAAAATTTAGGCTTATTAAAATATGGCATAAGCAGCTTATGAAACTATGATAAGCTATTTTTATTTATTTACCCAAATACCTTTAAAAAGGCTTATGGAAATAGATAAGCTCACATAAACTCAAAATAAGCCAATCCAAACGGGGCCCTAATTTTAGCTGCCTATTGTAAAGCATGTAGCTATATTTTTTTAGAGAGGGGATTTCAATTAACGTGCATCTTTTCAATAAATAACATAACATACTTATCCTGATCTATTATCTTGTTCTGTCATTTTTATTTTTACTTTTCAAAAGTATCAAACTGAAATTTGAATATATATATATATATATATATATATATATATATATATATATATATATATATATATATATATATATATATATATATATGTGTGTGTGTGTGTGTGAGATATATTGGTCCTTTCAGAGGTGCCTGAGAGCAATTTTGGAAGAGGAATTTTCTTCCTATTTTGTGTAGCAAGCCCAATTGAGATTGATCGCAATAGAAGCATTGCTTTATTTACTGCCTAAATCTCTTATCTTTTTGGGAAGTTGTTTTTGACACCCACTGTTTTGCTATTACACTTTTTTTTTTCTCTTTTTTGAAATAATTTGTCAAGAAGATTACGTTTGAGTGTTATTTAACCAAAAATTGACGTTTTCAAACTATTTATGTTGGATCAAATTTTATTTGTCTTTGGATGTTTATGAATGGGTCTTCACAATTAGGCATGACAACAAAACCCGTGCTTATGGATAACCGCCCAAACCAACCCCGATTTGACTGGGTTTGGGTATGGGTCTGGGTTTTCCCCGATTTAATAATACGGGTACGGGATGGGTAACGGGAATATATGTACCCACCCCGAACTTATACCCAAACTCTACCCGAATGTAGAAAGATAAGCATGGCAGCAAAACTCGTCCCATGGATACCCTCCCAAACCAACCTCGATTTGACGGATTTTCCCCGATTTGACTGGGTTTGGGTATGAGTTTGAGATTTCCCCAATTTCAAAATACGGGTACGGGACAGATAACGGGGATATATGTACCCACCTCGAACTCATACCCAAATCCTACCCGAATGTGAAAAAGTCATATTTTTGTTTTTTTAGGGGGTTGATAATGATATGTCATCTTATTTGGTTTGATAATTCTCATGATATAAGAACTTTCATTGATAGTTAAAGGAACAACCGAATTATTCGGTAAGGAAATGTTAAAAAAACTCTTCTTTTATTAAAAAAAAAAATTGATTCACTGTGGGGATGGGGCGAGAATATTTGAACTCATTGGGGATAGGGATGAGATTCAATTTCTCATCCCCGTTGGGTATGGGTAGGGTAACGGGTAAGTATATGGGAGTAGGGGATGGGGATGGGGAAGGAAAAACCCGTCCCCACCCCGCCTCATTGGCATGCCTATAGAAAGATCATGTTTTTGTTTTTGTTTTTGTTGAGGGGATTGATAATGATATGTCATGTTATTTGGTTTGATAATTATCATGATATAAGAACTTTTATTGATGGTTAAAGGAGCAACCAAATTATTCGGTAAGAAAATGTTAAAATGAGCGCAAATTCTTGAATAATGCATTACAATATTACCATTGAAGCTTAAAAAAAAACTCTTTTTATTAAAAAAAAATTGATTCACTTCGGGGATGGGGCGAGAATACTCGAACCCATTGAGGACGGGGATGGGATTCTATTTGTCATCCTCGTTGGATATGGGTAGGATAACATATAAGTATATAAGAGTAGGGGACGGGGATGGGGAAGACAAAACCCGTCCCCACCCCGCCCCATCGTCATGCCTATTCACAATTTCGTATTATACATATAATTTGGAGCAATAAGATCACATCGACACTTTAGTCCAAATAAGAAGAAAATAACATCGACACTTTTAAAAAAATCATACCATATTGATACTTCTATACATAGGAAATTGTTATATAAGACCCCTTCAGTTGTTCACATGTCCCACAAAATCGCAAAAAATGTCTCTCTTTAAAATGATCAGAAGTTACAACCCGATTGAATCATAAGGGGGCGTTTATTTGGCGGTTGAAAATTTCATTCATGGGAATAACCTTTCCTTTGAAATAATAATAGGCATCTTATTCCTAGGTATTTTTAAAACATTACGTTGGTAAATAATTGTGAGATTCATGAAAATTATTTGTGATAGTGGATATATGGGTAGTTATTTCAATTTTATTACTATTTATATGGGAACCTTTCTATCCATCCACTTTCTTTGGGAATAAAATCATGGATAAATGAAAGTTATTATTGTCCTAAATTTTTTATTCTCAGGAGTTAATTTTTTTAACTGTGTAATAAACTTAGGAATCTATAATTGTAACCTCCACATTCCTTAAAATAATTTTTAAACCAGGAAACAAACACCCCCTTGGAATAAAATCATGCGTAAGTAAAAGTTATTATTTTCCTAGGGTGAGAGGTGCAGAGATGACATGATGTCTAGGGATGTTCTGAACATATTCAAGTTTCTTAAGTGTGGAAAAACTGCCTGATGGACGCACCAGATATATCCAAAGAACTATGTAATATCCTCTAACAGACGCGTCTGAAGTTGGTCTCCACAAGATGAGAAGATACAATCATCCATCATCATCTGTTCCAAAAAATCTTTGTATAGATCAAGTTTCTTATGTAACTTAATAGGAATGCACTGGCATGCACGTTGTTTAGACTCAGTATTCAGTATTCTCAGAGACACTTACTACATCCCATAATAGTTACACGATCCTACAAAATAGTAACAGAAAAATAAATACAAATATATAAATTAAATAACTATTAATAGAATTGAAAGCATAAATAATATTATATTGAAACCTACATATTCGACTCATTTTTCGGTTGCAACATGCTTACTAAAGTTCAACAACAGTGACATATTAGCTGAGCCTCCAGCAAATCTCTGATCAGCTACCCCATCTCAGTGTCATGTAGTGGTGGTGGTGTGTCCTGTGGCGGTGGTGATGGCATCTCAGGTGACGGTTAGGGTTTGGGAAGGAGTGAATAGAGATAAAGAGCTAGTCCTTGTAAAAAATGTCGTCATCATTTTTAGTCTCCATACAAATTTTCCGTCACTAGATTTGGTCTTTAAAAAGCTAAAGAAAAATGTTACATGAACTAAAAAGTGTGATTTTATTTTATAGGGACTAAAAATATATATTTATAAGGACTAATTATTTATTCAACCCTATAAAAAAATAGTTTTTACATTGATTGTTATATTAACCAATATAAAAACCTAGATTTCAATCAACTTGGGATGGACTAGTGGTGTTTGGATGGAACTTTGGAATATGTTCCTCTAAAGTCTAATGTTTAATTTTCCATGATGTTAATTTTAAGGAAAATGTTAACTTGTGCCCTCAAGGCATAAATTAAGAAATCAAAGATAGAAATATTTTGTTGGAAATTGTGCATTCAATAGTCTAGAAATTTAAAATCTTATATTTTCAAGACATAATTTATAATTTAATTCCATTTTTATATTCTTAACTTGTGCTCTTAGGGCACAAGTTAACACTACCCTAATTTTAATGGGTTAGTCCATTCAAAACTTTATTTTTGCTTTAAATGGCCCTTATCAAGTAAAAGGTGGGATTGGAACCCCCATATCACTCAGATTTAGACTTGATATCGACTTAAAAAAAAAAACAAGATTTCTAACTATTTTTAAATATACAATACGACTGATTCATCCGACTTTTCACTTCTCCACACATTGTTTTTTGGTTAAGTAGCCAAGCGCGCGGCTAGAAAAATTCAACTTAAAGGTGAATAAGTGGGGTGTTTGGGGTTCGAACTCCGACCCCTACATACAAATGCATTATCCCTTACCAAATACATTATTCACGCATGAAAGGTATGAATCTAGATACATACTTGACAGAGAAAGAAAAAAAAAAAAAGCAAACAATTAAATCACGTCCTCTTTATATTTTTCTAAGAAGTCTTGCGGTACATTATTTGAAAAGGTTGGTTATACCCTTAAAATCCCTATTTGAATTGTATGGAATGTATTTTAAAGTGAACGGGGTATGATTGAAATTGTATAAAAATGCGAGAATTAGATAAACTTTTATGAGAGGAAAAGGAATATATTTCATTGTAAATTTGATAAAACACCTTTTCCTCCTTAATTAATTATTCTTTTTCCTTTTTATAAGTTAAACATCTATTAAAGGACAAAAGTAAAAGAAGAGTTTGGAGAACATAAACCTAACAACAGAAGGTTTAAGATTTCTTAAAAATAAAAGAAGGTTTTTTTTTGGTTACAGAAAATAAAAGAAGGTTTAAGATTCAATTCTTAAACTGGTAAAGAAAAAAAAAAACAATTGTACAATTGAACATAATTAGTAACTTGTCCATAATTTATACTTCAACCGATAATAAAAATGTTAAAATTATTACGTCGAACATCGTAATCGTAGTTCGTACTCCATCTCCTTCATTTATATGTGAGTCTCAATAACTAGGAAAATGCATTGTTGTATAAATACAATACAAAATCCACGAATTTGTTTATGGACCGCTTGTTTTAACTCAACCACCACCTCTATTCCAATAAGTGCAAGTTTTTTTTTTTTTTTTGGTCTAGAAGTGCAAGTTTTATATTATTATTTTTTATTAAAAATTTATTATGAACTAACCAGCCTGTATTGTGGAAAGTAGAACTTATATTAATTTTATTATTATTTAAAAAACACTACAGTTGTGTGTATTCGTCAAATCCCGTATGCAAGCATCCGTACCATTTAGCAATGCTCCTATAACTATTATCATTTTGTCTATTATTAAACCATAATCAATATTCTTTCCAAATAAAAAAAAAAACATAATCGTTTATAAATCATAGCTCAACTTACAAATACTGAAATTGCAAAGCTGGACGTCATGACCCAATTTGAATCTGAAACCTCACAGTTATATGTGAGTTTAATTTCAGTGGTTTACCACTTCATTTAAAAACAAAACAAAAAAACATAATCAATATCTTACTACATTTGACTATATTGACAAACTCAATTAATTTAACCCCACAATCCCTTCATGATTGGATTAAAGAATAGATAGTAATTATGAAGTAGTTTAATAAATACTAGTAAGTTGCATAGAGGACATATCTTTCGGTGTTACCGACATATATGGCTTTTGGGTTTATTATTATAAGGTTTATATATTCATGTGTGTGAGAGGAACCTTGTTAGTTACCCACCCACCATCCTCATCAATGTTGGGGAGCATTAGGAAAAAGCTTGCAGGTTTTAAGCCTTTATAAAGCTAAAGCTTGATTAATCGATTTGTATATTTCATTGCCATCAATGGCAGGAAGTAACCTGGAAAGCCAATAGAATCTGATTATTTTGGTTACTCTAATTATTTTAAGATTTCTCAGTACCAAGTCGTACAAATTGTGACTTTTTAATTGATCATGTGACCATTAAATATTTTTTAATTTGACCATCAAAGTATGATTCTATAGTTTAGATTAAGCTCGTATTAGAAAGAGTAGTGTTCCCTTAAAAAAAAAAAAAGAAGGAAAGAGTGGTGTTCAAGTGGTTAAGTTGAATTAAAAATTTTTAAGCAAAATGTTCATTAATATGGATTTTAAGGAGGTTAGAACTTGATTCCGCGAGTTTAACTCAATTGATAGGGAGATTGTATTTATATACAGTGATTGGGTTCGAACTCTAAACACCTCACTTATTCATCTTAAAAAAGATAACTATATTATTTGACAAAAAAAAGTTTAGAGGTCAGAACCAAGTTCATCTGAAGAACAATGACCTTTAATTGGTGAGGTTTAGCATGAGAAAGGAAAGTTGTTTTCCACCATTAAAAAGTTTTTTTTGATGGTCAGATTAAAGAGGAAGACATGTTTTATGATAGTCCGTCCACACCATATCATCCTTCTGCATTCTCTCTCCTCCATTCCCCCACTCATGCACTCACCCACCACCACCACATTGTTTTCTCTTCTGATTTTGTCTATTGATTCACATCTTGTTAATATATTTGATTTTGTTTTTCTTTTTAGTACAGAATATGTTTGATTCTTATTAACTCTACTTAATATTGGTAGTAATTTAGAAAAGAAAATAATTGATGTAGCTCAATCTTCTCTCCTCTTTCAAACCTTCTCTTGTGAAATACAAAAATTCCAAACCCTCTTCTTATTGTTCAATTTTGTTCCATAACCTTCAACCTCTTTATTTATTTTTACAGAAGCTTCAACATTTTCTTGTGGCATTTGGGTTTTAGCGGGGAATCTGTTGGGTGCCAATCTAGTTGGGATGCTTCAGATTCTCTCGAATACACAATAATCTCCAACTCCTTCAACAATTCCCTAAAATCACCTACAATAAGTTTTTTACCAGTATCATTTCTCTCAATCTTAAATTTATTTTTCTAATTTACTTTATCTTCTTGCATGAAATAAAGTAACGTAAACATTTCTTCATTAAATTACCACCAATCCACTTTTTTTTTATTTTTTTATTATGGTGTACCTCTGGTTGATACCCGTGCCAAGTATGAGCTAGAATTTCATGATACTTAAAATACTAAGTAAAGATTTGATATCGTTCTCATTTGTTTGGTTGCTCTCTATGCAATGGGTCAATACATACCAGTGTTGGCTTCCTCATAAGGCCCAACGATGGTGTCATAGTTCGGTTCAACTATGTGAAGAAGAAAAGTTGGTTTATGGTGGTAGATCTCGGTTGTGGAGAGTCTCGTATTTGAGAGAGAAATATTAATGTATCAAGTGCGAGTTAAAGTTCCAAATTGGATGCAAGCGTCGATGTTGAGTAACATATAAGTGATATGACCCATATATCTAATTTCTTAAGGTTTAGAGTGAAGATATGGTTTCAAACTCACTTGTATAGATTCTCTTTGTTTAATGTGATGATCAAACTCAATGTAGAATCTCCCGAAAGTCACAAATAAATTGTTTTTTAATTTTTTGATGTCATTTCTTTACTTTTTTTATCTTAAAACTAGTAACATACCTGTGCTGACGCACGGGTACAGTAACTGTTTGTTGTTTAAAAGAGTATGATTTTCTTTTTAATGGTTGTTATATATTGTTATTTAAAAATTTGATGTAATATTTTTTTTTAGGTTTTGAAAATGTTAATATAACTTCTTTACATGTGATGGGCAGTTATTTCTCTATAATGATTGTTACATTTTGCAGAATATGATAATGCACATTAAAATATAATACAATTTTTACATAACATAAGTTTATTTAAATTTGTTAAACTTGAAACGTAAACAATGTTATAATATTTGAATATAATGGAAAATGAGATATTGTGTGTATATTTTAAGTCTATATAGATATTAAAAATAATATCCAACAGTTTATTATAATATTACAACTTTTGCTCAAAAAAAATAAAATTACAACTTGTCATGTAATATTATAAATAGTTTAACATCATTTTATAATTGAATTGAGGTGACGATATTATAAATAGTTTAAATGTTTTAGCATGAACAATTTTTATAAAGGAGAACTTGTTGTGTAAATCAAAGTTAGTTTAGTCAATGATAATATATCTTGTGTATTTTATTTTTTTTCATCTGAATATTTTTATTCAACCTCTATTAATTCAGATTCATTCACTTTTGAACTTTGGCGGCAAGTGGCAATGAAAAATTGAAAATGTGCTATGCTGAGTTCACAAAATACATGTTTATTAGACATTTAAAAATATGTGGTATTTTTTAATTGAATCAATTTTTTCGGTAAAATGATTACTCAAAAATCTCCAGATTTTTTAAAAAAACCCATAAAATCACCAGCAACTCACGCTACTATCTATACTCTCATGAACATAACACACAATAATTTTTTCCCCCTTACTTTCTCTCATGTTCAAATTCTTTTTACAAATATGTTATTTTTCCTTATAATTTCCCTTTTGTCTTCTCGTGAAAGAAAAGAACATAAAACTTCCTTCATGAAATAACCACCGACCAATCTTTTGGAACATGGTGTTCCTCTATTTGACCTTATTTTACTATGTCACATTATTACGGACACGAATAGTTGCCCACTTGTTTAAGAGATATTAATGTGTCAAGTGGGACTTAAATTTCTATATTGGATGGAATGGTAAATTTTGAACAATATATATATATATATATATATATATATATATATATATATATATATATATATATATATATATATTTGATGCCTTAAGTTTAGGATGTAGATCTGATATCAATCACACAAGTGAGGTTTCTCTTAGTCTAATATGGTGATCAAACTTAGACTATAATCCCTCAAAAGTCCCAAAATTAGGATAAAGTGTTATGTCAGCTTTTGGATGTCATCTGTATAATATTTTTATCTTAAATTTTAGTTATTGGAGGTCGTTCCGTTTCATGTTTTTTATTTGTTCAACCTCCATTATTTCAAATTCCTTGACTTTTGTCTTTGGTGGAATCTGAAAATGGAAAAAAAGGAGATGTATTATGTTCTGTTCAAAAAATATATATTTGGTAAAAAAAATTAATTGAAGTAATTATTTTTAATTGAGTCTAATTTTTTGGTAAAATAAACCCCCAAATCTCTAAATTTTTAAACAAACCTACATAATTACGGTAACTCACTCTATTTCATATATTTTTATGGTTAAAGTACACACTCCTTTTTTTTTTTTTTTCCTACCATTTCTTTCATGTCAAAATTCCATTTTCTATCTTCATTTTCTAATTTATTTTATATATTCTCATGAAAGAAAGGAACAAAAACCTCCATCCATGAAACCACCATAAACCTGCCTTTTTTTTTATCATGTTATGTCTCAGTTTGACCTTATTTGAATATGTCACCATCATATAGATGCAGAGTCACACTTCATATAGATGCAGAGTCACACTTCAGAGATAGATGCTAATGTCTCATATGTAATTAAAGTTTCACATTGGATGAAAGAGTAGATGATGAGAAAAATATAAGTGAAATGATCTATATACCTAATCTCTTTAAGGTTCTGAATAAAAATATAATGTAAATCTCACTTTTGTGCTTGATTTTAGCCTATTGTGATTATACAACCCAGTTTAGACTCCCCCGAAAGTCACAAGATTATGATGAGTGATTTTTTTAGTTTTGGATATCTTTTATTTATTTATTTTTTAAAATTTAATTTTTAGATATCAATCGTTTTGATGCTATTTTTTTATTTAACATCTACGATTTCAAATTACTTAACTTTTGATCTCTAGTGGGATCTGACAATGGAAAATTGTAGATTTGTTATGCCAACAAAATACATGCCCTTAGCCATTTTAAGTTAATACATGGTGTCAATCTCACGTGTATGATTGCTCTTAGCCTAATTAGATGATTCAACTTAGCGTACAGTCCCTCTTATCCCTTAGATATTTTAAGTTAATATGATGGTTCCAACAATACAACGAACAATTTTATTAATGTTTGAATGCCATTTTGTTTTTGTTTTTTATATTGAAATTTAGTTTTTGGATCTCATTCTCTTTCATGTTGTTTTTTTTATTCAATCTTTATTATTTTAAATTCCTTCATATTTAATCTTTGGAGGGACGTGATGATGAAAAAATGAAAATGTGTTATGCTAAGTTGACAAAATACACGTTTATTAGACATTTTAAAATGATGTGATATTTTTATAATTAAGTCTAAAATTTTGGTAATGTACTTACCCAAAAATCTTCAAATCCTTCAACAAACTCATATAATTACCGACAACTCAGCCTATTCCATTTGCTCTCATTCTCAAAACACACTACATATATTTTTCGTTATTGTTTCTCTCATGTTCAAATTCATTTTTCATATTATTTTTTTCCTCTATTTTCATTTCTCTCTTCTTGTGAAATAAATGAACATAAATCTCCCTTTATGAAACCACTTCAACAAACCTATTTAACATGTTGTGTTGATGTTTAATCTGATTTGACTATATCACATAATTACAAACACAAATAGTTGCACACTTGATTAAGAGATGTTAACGTGTCAAGTGTGAGTTACCATTCTACATTGGATGGATGAGTATATTTTGAAAAACATATAAGTGAGAAGACTCATATGCATAATGCCTTAAGATTTTATGTGAAGATGGAGTGCAATCTCACTTGTATGATTGATATTGGCCTAATATATGATGTCCAACTTATTGTAGGCTCCCTAAGGATTTCTTTAAGAAGAATTTCGAAATTTTCATATAAATTCCAAAATGACATGAAAATATTGAGACTAAAAAACAATATTTATAAGAAAAAGAAGCAATTAATTCATTCAATTACCCCCTTAATTTAATAGTGTAATTGTATTAGATTAAATGGTAAAATATGTGAAGATTCATCTTAGTCCCCGACAAAAATGTGTAGGGGTCAAGTTAGTCATCCACAAATAAAATGACTGATTTAGTGTCCCTTACAAAATTAAATAAAGATAATATAGTTATTAAATCAATTTCTATCATTGAACCTAATTTCAATTATACTGTTAATTTGACTAAGTGGCATTAACCGTGTCAGTTATGTGCTAACATTACATTAAAGAATTTTGAAGGGAACAAACTAATCCCCCATTAAAAAAAAGTTGAATAAGTAAAAAATCGAATGGTTTCACAATAAGAAAAATGGTACATTGAAGACAAAGAGAATGAATGAACCATTTATTGTAAAAACGGAGAATGAGTTAAGAAATTAAAAACCATAAACATACAATCTTCTATTTCGGTTTTCTACATCTCGTTTCAAGCATTCGTGTTCTTCATCACTCTTCTGTTTCCGGTTAGTACTAGCAACGTCGACATGTATTTCGATCGATGAAGATGAAAAAAAAAATGAAAAAAAAAGAGTAAACCCTCATTTGGGTCCCTGAAAGTGTACCTCGCTATCAGACACATCCCTGGATCAAGGAATCGAACCAAAAACTCCCTCAAAGTCTCTTCCATTAGTCATTCACATCCAAAACGCTAACAGAGTGTTAACGGTGCTGACATGTCTGTTATACTTGCCACTTCAGCTGTTGTATTGGCGTACCACGCTGGCAAGGGACTAGGTTGCTGGTAGGTGAGGGACCAAAATAATTTCTTCCTTCATCTTCTCCAGCACCTCCAATTCCTCATCTTCTCCAACAGTGCTCATAAACTCATGTTCACCAACACATTTGGCTAGAAATTATCATATTCATATTCAAAATCAAAATTCAAAATTGATTTACCCTCTTTATCTTTATCTTCATCATCAATTCAAAATTCATAATCCACAACTCAAAACCATGATGAACATAAAAAATTCTAAATTTCCTCAAAACTCCATGATTGTTCATGCGCAAACTTCTGTTTTTTTTCCTTGCATCCATGGCTTATGGTGTTCAGAACTATGGGGATAAGAATTAAAAATCAAACCCAACAAAATACATAGATCCGAGCACAAAAATCAAACCCTCAAAATACCCCAAATCCAAAACACAAATTCAATATAGAAAAAACGGTGAAGCTTATTGGATTTTTGTCAACATAAAAGGGTAAAGAAAAACATTGGTTATTGATGAACAAATTCATCATCTTCTTCCTCCACCTTGGTTTTGATTTTTTGGTAAATAGAAGAAGAAAAAGATAAACAACAAAGTCGTACTCTCACCCGCAACCTCGCCGTTCCATTCTCTTACTGTTCTACAAGATTCTGGCAATCGGGCAAAACTCTTTATGCATGCATCAAATTTTATGGTTCACAAAGATCATTATTTTTGTATCTCTTGGTATGTATTGAGAGCGAGAGCATGGAAGAAGATGAGAGGGAGAGTATGTAGGAAGATGAAGACATAAGCTTGTTTTCCAGAAAATGTAAGGGACGTTACATTCATTCTGGTCCTCATCCAACCTGGAAGTGGCACATAAGCCTCCAACATGGCAAAAATAACAGACATGTCACCATACTTAACGTTTACTTAACATTCTGGACTAATATGACTAACGAAGTTAACAATGAGGGAGCTTTTGATAATTTTCGTTGATTCAGGGACGTGTCTGATAACGAGGTATACTTTCAGGAACTCAAATAAGGGTTTACTCGGAAAAAAAAGTATCAATTTGTCATCTTAAAATATAACAAATTGAATTATTTATTTATTTTTTAAGGGGACTAAATTGCTATAATTTTTTTAAAAGGGATCCAAGTGTTTCTTCTTTTTTAAACAATGCACGTGATCGTCAATAAGACTATTGGGCTGCCACATATGCCAAGTCACGGTTCAAAAATTGAAATAAAAAATCAGTTGAAAAAGGTATCGACCGATGGACTAAATTGTCTCTATTGTGTGAAGAAGTTTTATTGTCAATAAATATATAATAAAACACTATTAATATTTCTATATTATAAAAAGAACGAAAAAGAAAATATCTAGCTAGATGAAATACAATTTTTTTATTAAACGATTCTTTTGACAGATAATTTATTTAAAAACATACATAATCATTAATTTTATGTTCAATGTATAATAATTTACATAATAAAACTGATCTTCCCTCCTTAAAAAAATCTGATTTTATTTTGAATATATTAAACAAAAATAACAATTGGCGAACTCTCCTTTAAAATAGAGGTTTGAATCAGACGGAAGATAATTTTCTTTATGAATATATGTCTTTAATTTATTTTTCTACAATGACAATAAACTACTCAATCAAATAATTCTGAATTTTTAGCATTTATTAATTGAAATTTTTTAATATATCAATAGTAGTTGAATGCGCATAATTATAATCAAGAAAATCTATTTATGGATTGTAGTGGTAAATATTTCTTTATTTAATCAAACATAGAACAAAAGTTAAGGTAATTTCATTATACTTTTTGTGTGTGATCCAGAGTTTATGATATCAACGATATCTTTTTTATTGAATTTTAGTTTGCCATATTGTGAATGTAACTTGTGTGAAAGCTGAGAAAATTCAACCAAAACTTGGATATGATTTTGATGTAAGAAAAAAAAATTATAAA
Source organism: Medicago truncatula (assembly GCF_003473485.1). Lineage (NCBI taxonomy): Eukaryota > Viridiplantae > Streptophyta > Magnoliopsida > Fabales > Fabaceae > Medicago > Medicago truncatula. Next base: position 9,955,320 of record NC_053047.1, on the reverse strand, counting down.
AATGATTCATTCTCTATTTGGATTATCTTTTATAACAGGACTCTTGGACATAAGAGTATGCACATACTTCCTCATTCAACATGTTTTTTCCCTTCATATTATCTCGAAATCTCGAAACATTAAACCACTTGTCTAAATTTATAGTCCTTGACCAAAGTAGGATATTTAGAAATAGTATAACAATGGAAAAAATACAAAAGAGAAAACAAAACATTTTTTCATAATCATTCTACTTGAACTCAAAAGGAAAATGAAAAATGAATTTGTTGTTCGAATGAATTACACCTTTCTATTAAAGCATTAGAATTTAAAGGGCTAAAAAAATATCAAAAACACTACTTCAAATGAACATTGTTTATATGATATATCCTTGTGAATATATAGCATCGCTGATGCTAGTGTATAAAAGTTCAATTTTTTTTCAAAGTTGGATTGGTTAGTTTGATTTGATTTCGGTTTAATATTTTTAACAAATTCATTAAATTTAGTTTGACCAACCTTTATTCGGTTTAATATAATTGATACACATGGTTCCAAAAACTAATTACAAAAATTAATACGGAAAGTTATAATAATGCAAAGTTATAGTAATAATTTCAAAAATATTTTTTTTTGGTCAAGATTTCAAAAATAATTTATAAGAATAAAACAATATAAGAGTGTCACATGTCGTGACTTCATGAAATTCTAGAACATTGAAATATAGTAACACATGTCAAGAGCAAAAGAGTAGAAAATTATTTCCATATAGAAACTTGAAATAGGTTTCAAATTTATATAATATGGATATAGATTTCTTGAGACTCGGAAGAGTCGTCTTACTTACCCTGCCTCATATAGAGTCTTGTATATGTGTCATTCAAAATAAAAAACGTGACTTTGGATTGATGATGAGGGCCACATGGACTAAATTCTATATAACAAGATATAATATAACCGTACTAAGTGATCCCTGCATGAGCAACAAAATATTGAAGGTATACTAAGATGATGACACATTAACACTTAACACCCCCACATGGGTGCTTAATAACTCCTGGAATGGGGAACACCTAACACCTGGGATGGGATAAAGGTTGCAGTTCTTATTATTGCTGGCCTTCTTAAGGACACTTTGCCTATAAGTATATGTGTATATATATTAATCAACAAGCTCCAATTATTGAAGTTTTAGATACATTTTACATGCATCTAATTAAGAGACATGTGTCCTGGATTTTGTTATTGAATTGAACTTTTTATGATGACATTGTTAATTAGAGTTAAGCTAAAATGGGGTGGACACATCATTTATGCAAGTTATATATTCTCTTTAGGACAACGGACCAAAGTAGTATAGTATGTGTTCTTCATAAAATAAAATTGAAATTAATATTAATATTAAAAATTGAAATTATATAATAAAATTGAAATTAATATTATATAAAAGTGATTAAAATAAATTAAAAACTAAAAAAAAATTGAAATTAATGTTGTATACCAGTAGGGACGGATGCACTATATGGCATGGTACACCAAAATTTTCTCAAAAATTATTTACATACAAAGGATGTGTATAAAAATAAAAGGTTAGAGAAAGTTGATGTCTCAGTTTATTCTAATTATCAATTATTAGGGTTATAAATGAACTTGGTTTTTTTTTTTTTTTTGTGGTGGTCGGGATTCGAACCCTGAACCTTGCATATTTTATACATTGTTCATACCAACTGAGCTAAGCTCACGAGGACATAAATGAACTTGGTTTAATAAAACTACTAAAATTGTTGCTTTGGGTGAAAAATGACATATTTTTTAAATTTATTTTATTGAGCCAAATTTTTTATTTTTTTTAGTGGCGGCCGAAGTTTGAACCACAGACCTTCCATATATTATATTTTATCCATACCAACTGAGCTAAGCTCACGAGCACAAGCCAAATTTATTTTAGCCACACCAAAACTTTAGTTCTGGTTGTCATTCTTTCTCCAATATTTAATAATATAGTTATTGCTTTGCCCTTCTATATAAGGACCCTTTCCTACCTAAGTCCATGCCATCTCACCAAACGTTGCAATACTCAATAGTCTTCTTCGTCTACTATAATCCAATAGAATATATAGGTTTTCATACTCCTCTCTAAATCAGCTTTGAGATCTTTATAGAGATGAAAGCCACCATCAAAATTGTGTTTATCATTTTGGTTCTTTCCTATGTATATGTTGCTGCTGTTCCTTCAACAAGTAAGTTTCTTTGCTTTTAACCTTTTTAGGGTTTTGATGCATTTTTTTTTTTTTTTTGTGTGTTTATATATATGCACAATTTAAAGACACGCATTATGTGATTGTATAGGGAGCCGCATGACCAAAACGATGGATATTGATCTTGAAGCTAAGGTATTCTCTCACTTTCTCTTTTTCCTCTAATATATATATATATATATATATACCATCTTTTTTTTTCCTCCCTAAGGGGTTCATATATTTTGTTGTTATCATTTATCCTATGTATAGATCCTAAATATATAAGAGTATGCATAAAACCTCTAAGGTATACATGCTTATTCTGCCCTAGCTAGAAGGCATGCTCAAGTTTATTTTTATTGACTGGTGTATTTGGAATTATAAGAGAGATCTTCAAAGATCGATCTCAAAGAAAGAAAGAAAAAAATCATAGCCATAAACTAGCTAGTTATTTTTTTATTTTTCATAAAAACTACACTTCCACGGAATCTTTGATATTTACAATAAATTTGAGATCAAATGATGAGATCTGTGTGACTCAATTACTACATGGAATACAAATCCTTGATTATTTGATTAGTTCATTGTTATTTGTGCAATCCAAAAACATATTGACACATGATCAATATGGTAAGAGTTTTTTTTTTTCTTTCTTAAAACAGCATACTCCTATATCGATGAAGTACAAGTAGTATAATTGATCTAAAACAAATAGTATATTAAGATCTATTTTATATTTAACTTTTACTTGTAAACAAAAAAATTATTTAACTTTTACTTGAGTAAGCAATTCAATTTAGATGGTAAATTAATCAATCTTAACTATTGATGAAAAATAAATGGTTAATGTTCTAAAATAATTAAGCAATTCAATTCTAACAATCTTAATTTATGTCCCCGTGAGCATAGCTCAGTTGATACGGACATGCATTGTTATATGTATGGGTCGGGATTCGAACCTCAGACACCCCACTTATTCTCCTTAGAAATTGTGAATTATAGGAAATGGTGAATTATAGCCGCTAGGCTACTTGACAAAAAAAAACAATCTTAATTTATTTTGCGCTCTAAAATAAATTGTTTACTAAAATGGTGCATCAATTAATTATATTTATTTTTCGAAACGGGAAATGTCAAGATTTAATTTGTTAGTTTTTTTTTTTTTGTCAAGAACATTTGTTAGTTTTTATGGTGATCAAACTCTTGTTTCATTTATCACTTTATTTATGTAACTCTCCATCTCAGTCAACAAATCATCCTTACATTCCCTATCAAATTCTTAATTATACTCTTGACTAATTTGCAGGAGGATTTGATTATGAGCTTAATGAACAATGATCAGCTCTTTGACTTGAAGGTAGAATTTGAAAAGAGAAGAATGATGACAGACCTTTCAGATTACCCTGGAACAGGACCAAATCATCATCATGACCCAAAATCCCCTGGAAAAGCATAACTTCTTAATTTTCTACCTTTTAGAAAATGAAGGACCCTAATAGTTTGGATTGCCCTAGTTTGCTATAAATTAAGTCACTAGAGTTTGCTATTAATTAAGTCACTGCACGTCTTAGTATATCTCAATTTAGAGTATGTTTAATTGATAAAATATCACATTAGTTGAAAAGAAAAAAATTAAATAAGAAAAGAAAAATTTAAGAGCTAAAAGAGGGAAACAAAGGGGACGTGTGATTTCAACATAATGTTATGATTTTTAATATGTCTTGTAAGGGATTGGTATTGTGAGATGAATTATTGTATAACTAGCTTTCTAAAGTCTTGTGGTTGATTTGGTACATTGATGTTCATCCCATGTACACTGTAATTTGTAGCCGTAATTTTCCACGGTTATATCTGAATTACGTTTAGGCATGGCAACAAAACCCATACCCCGAACCAAACTCAATTTGACGGGTTTTCCCCGTTTTGACTGGTTTGGGTATGGGTATGGGATTTTCCCGATTTCAAAACACGGGTATGGGACGGGTAACGGGTATAGAGGTACCCACTCCGAACCCATTCGATACGGGGATGGGGATGGGGTGGGTATACCCGAACCCGTCGAGGACGGGAATGAGATTCAATTTCTCATCCCCGTTGGATATGGGTAAGGTAACGGGTAAGTATATGAGAATCGGGTATGGAGACGGGGAAGGTAAAACCCGTCCCCACCCCGTCCCATTGTCATGCCTATTTACGTTGACTAGTTACATTTTATTCTTATTTTAATTTAATCTTGCAATATATATATATATATATATATATATATATATATATATATATATATATATATATATATATATATATATATATGAGACAGAATCCGTTGACATCAGGTGTCAACGGATTCGTTCACACCAAATTTCATATATATATATATATATATATATATATGAGACAGAATCCGTTGACATCAGGTGTCAACGGATTCGTTCACACCAAATTTCATCCATTAAATTGGTTTAATCTAAAGGCTATTAATTATTATAATGTGACATCAAAGTTATTTTACACACCTTATTACCTCTTGATTTATTTCCTTATCCGTTTTCTTGCCATATACCATTTATTGTTTTATTTTATTTTTTGGAATTTTTTTTGTCTCGCGATGCGATTGAAACAGAACTTCATCGTTCTCCTTGCTTTGAGTCTCTCACCATGTTATTAATTTGTGGACTAATTTCGAGAGCCATGGTTTTATCTCTTTGCTATCTTTGTCTCTCTTTTTCAATGTTTTTTTTCTTTCTTTTTTTCCTTCTAATATTAACCTAAAAAAATTGGAAATTGAATTGATTTGTTAAGAAGATGAATATTATATTAAAAAAGAATAGATTAAATGAAATGATTAGAGATCGTGATCAAAATTTGGGGTTATAAACTCATTTGATAGAAAATTTAGATCTTAATTTGATTGTAAGTTAGGGGATCTTGATCTGATTTCACTGTATATAGCAGAGAACGTATCATGAGAAAACAAAAATGGTACTGCCAAAAAATAAAAATAAAAACACTAATGGAATATGGAGAGAAAACAGATAAGGAAATAAATCAAGAGGGAATAAGGTGTGGAAATAATTTTGATTTCATTCGTAGACTTTTAAATGAATATTAATAGCCTTTAGATTAATTCGGTTTAATGGATGAGATTTGGTGTCAACGGATCCGTTGACACCTGGTGTCAACGAATCCTGTCTCTCTCTCTCTCTCTCTCTCTATATATATATATATATATATATATATATATATATATATATAACATTTAAGGACAAAGCAGACAACTTCTAGTACGATGTACCAAACAATTCTTATAAGCTTTCCTTCAATCATGTAGTCACATATCTGCACGGCTTTAGGATTCCTCTCATTTTGATGTAATTTCGATGTGTAATAGTGGTCCGGCTCCTGGCAGCTTCTAGGCAAAACTGAATCACATCAAAATAGAAGGGATCCTAATCGTGCAGGCATGGAACTACATGGTTGAAGGAATGCTTATAAGAATTCTTTGGTACTACTTTTATCAACAAGATGCATTTTCTTTTCAGTAGCCCAAACCATAAGAACTTCACAGTTAAGTGTGTTTGACTTTGAGCAATTTTGGGATGGGTGACCTTCTTGGAAGTTTCCCGAAAAATGTGCAAGTGATGACAAAATACGCTGAAAAAACTCGTGCTGGTTTGTGGGGTCAGTCGGCAATCTTGAAAGCAGTCTGGGATGTTACAAGTGGTATCAGAGCATATCTCTCCTAGTGCGATGTGGTTCGAGGAAGAACCAAGAGGAAGCTGGTGGGCATGTAATGCCTTCGCTTGGAGGGTGGGGAGTGGTCCGGCTCTTTGCAGCTTCTAGGGAAAACTGAATCACATCGGAATGAGAGGGATCCTGAAGTCGTGCAGGTATGGGACTTCATGGTTGAATGAAGGCTTATAAGAATTGTTTGGTACTACCCGGCTCTTGGCAGCTTCTAGGGAAGACCGAATCACATCGGAATGAGAGGGATCCTGAAGTCGTGCAGGTATGGAACTGCATGGTTGAATGAAAGCTTATAAGAATTGTTCGGTACTACTTATATCAACAAGATGCATTTTCTTTTCGGTAGCTCACTCCATAAGAACTTCACAGTTAAGTGTGCTTGATTTGGAGCAATTTTTGGATGGGTGACCTTATGGGAAGTTTCTAAAAAAACGTGTGAATGATGACAAAATATACTAAAAAAACTCGTGTTGATTTGTGGGATCAGTCGACAATTTTAAAAGTAGTTTGGGGTGTTACACCTTGTCGAAGTCCTTATGGTTTTAACTCAAAATTTTATCAACATTTTCAGCAAATCTATTGCCCTGGCATATTATAGGAGTGTTGTTCATAGTTTGCTAACTGCCAAATTCCATCATCCCTAAATGCATAAAAATATTGAGTTAATTCCTAAGGGGAACGAGAAGTGTTCTTTGAAATATTGGAGGCATATTGCACTCTCCAATGTTCTCTATAAATTATTATAAGTGGTGCAAAAGAATTGAAGAAAAACATAATTGAGATGAAGATGATGGGTGAAGGTAGTGAAAATCTAGCTCGTTTGCTAAATGCAGTGTAGTATATTATATTTTATAAATAAATTATCATTTATTTATTGTAATGTCGGGATTCCATTATGTCGTGTTGTGTTGGATTATTATTATTTTTTCTCTTTCGATTGGTTATCTCCATATATTTGAGTTATATCGGCACCAAACATGAATACTTCTCTCAGTTGCTATTGGAACCTTGATTTGACATGTTATGAAAGTTTAATTCTTTATTCTAAACCCAATCTCTTGTTGTCTTTTTGTTGGATTATAATTTAATTTGTTTCTTATCCTCCTTAGTAGATAATATTTGATCTGTCTGAAAACATTTTATTTTCTATTTATTTGCAAATTTTTAGTTAAAAATATTAAAAATAAAGAAATTAGTAGATCTTTTGCATTTTCCTTATGTGCTGAAAATTGCTATGTGAATTAAGATTGCTTGAATGAAATTCAAAACTAGTAAGTTAGCACATAGCAAATTCAATCCTCAAGTATGATACATTTTTCAGAATTTGGCTTGACACTTTATTATTAGACACTTTGTTATAGTATCCGGGCTTCATAGCAAATATCGTATATGATTCGATTTTGGTGGTACCGGAGAGATTTTCCTTCTATGTTGGAGTTGTTTTTGAATATTTGTCATGTCATTGCACCTATTGTCAGGTTGTGCAAGGGCATCATACCTCCCATCGTTAGAAATTATATCTTGCAGTTAATTCCAAAACAGTCAACTTCATATGAAATTGATCAAGAGGCAAACAAAAAAAGTTTATGGAAGAAAAAGAATTGAAGAGCATTATCACAAGGGAAGGTGTTAATTTGGGAGTCAATGAGTCTGGCCAAGATATTAATGCAGAGAAAAACACATCTTTGGTGCAAGTTGGTGCAACTAACACATTGGTGCAAGTTCCTGTTTTTCAAGACACCAAGACAGCACAAAGAGTATACAAAAATTCTTTGAAACTCATGTAAATCAAGAGTGGAAATCTAGTCATTATAGTACTGACTTAAGAGTTTGAAGGTATGAAAAACTCAAGTCCTTTGAGCGTTCACCTCCCTCAACGTGGAAACAAACATGCAAATAGTTGAATGTTTCTCTTTAAGCCTCCCTAGTATCTTTCCTAAAAAAAAAAGCCTCCCTAATATCTTTAAAGCTCTGTAAATACACATCTGATAGTTATCTACCGCATTTACGTTTTTTTCATACATAAATACGGGAGATAATTCTCAGAATAAACAAACATCAGGTAGATAACTACTAGATGTGTATTAGGGGGATTTAAAGAGAAATCTTCCAAATAATCTAATACTAGGCTTCATTGTTTGGGAAATGGATCTTAAAAGGCCATATATACTTTGTAGACCACGGCTGCATAAGAAAATGTTTGATAAAACAATGAAAAATTCTATTCCCACCCTACTCACTTCTCGCACATTTTTTTTTTGTCAAGTAGCCTAGTGGTTAGAATTCACCTTATAAGGTGAATGAGTGGGGTGTCCGGGGTTCGAACCCCAACCCCTGCATATAATAATGCATTGTCCTACCAACTGAGTTTAAATTCATCATTTTACATCGTATGGAATTTATAATCTGAAGTGTATTTGATAATTTTTGAATTATACAATCTGAACTATGTTTAATCAGTTTTTTCATTACAATGACATAAATGATTAAAATGACAAAATTTAAAGAGACGTATCATAAATTGGCAAGAATTCAACATGTTTTATTATTTGATATAAAATTCATAATATATTTACGTTAACATTATGCTTATTACAACAAAAAAATTAGACATCTCAAGCTAAATTTGTGATGCAAGAATGGAGAGAGAAGAAGGAAGAGTGGAAGAAGATGGATGTGATTAGAAATCACAAATCTAGACGGGTTGCAGATCCAGATCCATCTGGGTCTGTGTCGCAAATTTAAGGAGTGGACAACCTCCTTTCGACCATTTATATTATCCCCACAAGATGACACATACCTTTGTATGAAAGACCAACAATGAAACATTGACATCATAAATGACTCAAAAGAAAAGTAAGAAATAAAAGGACATAGTGTGATCTAGAATTAAAAATTATAAAGAATGAGTGGGTATTTATTGGAAAAATGTAAACATAGACTGTAATGACAATCAAAGGAAGTCTGGGAGCTGAAATTGCTGGTCATTCAAAACACATAGAACATGCATTCAGATTATAATCCAAAATCGTTCCTGGATTATTTCGGATTATATAATTCTAATTGTTTTCAGACTGTGTTAAAAACATGTGCTTTGTAGAGTTTGGAACGCTTTGGATTATATAATATGAATTAGTCAAGTACAAGATTTTTCTGTGGTCCACGACGCACAAAAACTTGTATAAATTGGCTTGTGTTGGTTCATTTGAAAACCACACCACAAAACGGTGAACAATTATCTAGTAGATGTAAACATCAATCTAGTTGTAGTTTACTACAACTGAGGAAAAACCTAATATGCATAGGGTCCAAGTTTATGTCACACTTTTTGGCTTGAAGGATCGCTTGACCAAATTAACGGTCATATCAATTAAAGAATCACAAGAGGGATGGATAGTGTTGAGTATTGTTGTTCATCGTTCGACTCAAATGGACATGTTCGGTTCACCCAGACGAAACATTGAAATGACGACGACGTGAGAACTATGTTCTCTATATTTGGTCAACATTGTACAAAAGGACCGATCAAGTTAGACGCTTTCTTGGTCAAATCTTTTCGAGATATTCATGAAATTTTGATTTCGCCTAAGACATGCGAAGAAATTAGAGCTTGCATAGATAGACAAAATGAAGATTAGATTTGACTTATTCATGATATTGCGTCTCTTTTTAATATGCTGTCTGACATTATTGAATTATGTTGTTGAAATTGTTGCATCTTCCGTTAATCAAGAGGTTTGTTTTCCAATTTTTGTGGAAAGAAAATTTGATTATCAGAAGAAAAGTACCTTGTGTGTTCCATGCACATATTCTCCAACTAAAATTAATTGGGATGATAGTCATTTTAGTCTCTGAATAGGTAACGAGTAGTCACAATAGTCTCTCAATGGATCGAAATTTTAAAATAGTCACTGATTGTGCACTATGTTATTCAGAATAGTCATTTATGTTAAAATATTTTGTTAATATTGTCATATTAGTCCCGCAATATACTTATTTATTATCATATCAATCATTGTAAGTAGTTTCTTAGTGCCATGTCTGATATAAAAAAGTTAATGTTAGCATTGAGAGATAATTTTAACGTCAGAAACAATTTTGACTAACGAAGTGCACAATTAAGAACTATTTTGTAATTTTGATGCGTTGAGGGACATTCAGGGACTAAATAACTCTTGCAACAAGATTAATTACTCGTAAGTAAAATTTCCGTGCTTATATCATTGTAAAAAGAAAATTAAATTGCAAGTTGTGATGCAAATTGGGATCTTAATGGTATATGTACAAAAAGTCAAAAACCAGATAGCAAGTAAGAATGAAACTTCATGAAGAAACACTAACCAGAAACATCAATGACAGTAACAACACCACTTGCCGAACAACCGAACACAAACAAATTGCGTGTAAAAGGAATTATTCTAAAAAAGTTCATAACAATGACTAATTTAGAATCTCTTTGCGGTTCAAATGACGTGATTGTTTGGCAAGTTTTGGATGGAGAGAAAGACGTAGCCATTCTTAGTTTGACATATTCAATGCAAAACACTATTGTTTTTACGACTGAACAATCAAATTGGTCTTGATATTTGTAAATTATTATCAAATTAGTCAATGACTCTATTAATTTTTTAAACTTATCTTTATCGTTGTTAAAAGTTTTTCAATCAGGTCATCGTCTATATGTTCTTGTTATTTGACAAAGGATTTAATTGACAAAGATCAGAGACTAATTTGAGAGTGGATACAAAGATATAGACTAATTTGATAACATACTCTTATTTTTATTGACGAAATGGTAATTGTCATTGATACACATAAGTAGAGAAGGTAAAGTTTCGAATATCGATCACGACATATAACTTAACAATTTTAATATTTTTAGCCATTTAAATAGAATTTGTGAACAACGTTATTTTGTTTTTTTTTTTTGGTCAAATAGCCTAATGGCTAGAGCTCACACAATTAAATTGTGGAGAAGTGGAGTGTCCGGGGTTCGAACCCCAGCCCCTGCATATAATATGCAATATCCCTACCAACTGAGCTAAGCTCACGGGGATACGTTATTTTGTTTTTAACAGAATTAAAGTGTTTATACGACATCTAATCAATGATTTTTTATTTTTTTTGTATAGTTTAGTGGTTCACAATTTTACCCATCTAAAAGAAAAAATGTTTTTAAAATGACCCAATGTGCTCCGTATTGAGCTGCAATCTGTCAAAAGACATTGAAAGCGGCATAAAAAGCGAATCTAATTGAAGTTGTAGTATTAGTCGGTATCACTTTTTTGGCCCTTTTTTCTTTTTGGTGGGTCCATTTTCTCTTTCTCTTTCTCATGTCATCATAACCATTCTTAGCCACTACATCTCTTGGTTCTTATTCACTCATTGGATGACTCATCTGCCACCTGTCACCACCCCAACTCTCTTCTTTTCGAGCCTCAATTTATTAATTTGAACATCGGTTAAAAGATACGGTGGGAATAGACCAGACCTGACTAGATTTTAATAGACTTGAACGTGACTTACGAAAAATTTATAAGTTTGGGTGTGATCTATGACCTATTATAGGCTGATTTTCTTAGTCTGATCTAACCTATTTAAAAGTCTGGACTGACTTGAAAGTCTACTTTCAGACTTACTTTACATTTAGGCTATCAAATAGTTCGGTCTATCAGACTTAATAGACTTTTCTAGAAGCCTAAGTTTGACCTATTTAACTAAACCAGTTTTTTTTATAAAGCCTAAGCCTCTCTATTAAACAGGCCAGTCTAGGCCGTAGGCCCCTCTAGGTCAGTCTGGCCTATTCCTAACCCTAGTAAAAGGTCTCAAATTGGAAAAAAGTTTGTCAAACATATGTTTATAAGTAGGTAATTCTCACCTCACAAGTCGGTTTTGTGAAGTTATGTTAGGCTCATCCATGATATATATGAAACACCAAACTGCTTCATCCTTAAAAAAAAATCTCGTGTAAACTGTATATTTTCTTTAGATTATCATGATATCAATATGTTCATTGTTTTCACCGTTTAACAATGATTGATTTTCGCTGAAGAACCTATGAAATACATAAAATGAGCTCTCTCCTTTCAATTTTTTTTTTGTCAAATAGTCTAGTAGATAGTGCTCACATAAAATGAGCTCTCTCCTCTCAACCATATAAACCAAAAATCATATATCTGATCATATATTCAAGAGGTTTAGATTTTTACCATTTGAATCAATTAATTGTTGATAATGTAAGTTGTATTTTATGAAGGGGTGAAATCTTTCATTTATGATGTCAATGTTATGAAATTGAAGTTACAAATGATATATAATAAAAAAAATTAACAAATGATAAATAGGTTTCACTTCCCACGTTAGTGTCACTTGAACTAGGGCTAATCAACCAAGAATAGAGACATAGTATAATCAATATTTAGTTTTTTGTGCTCATAATCAATCATATTCAAAAGCAATTAAAAAGATCCTTTAAACAAAAGCAATTAAAAAGAGTAAGGTGATAAGTGAAGGCATTTTATTCAATTGTGCACGGTCCAATGTTTTAATTTCATCCGCGTGACACTTTCATGAGAAAAAGATTATAAAAAGAAAAAGAACATCACTTTTCTTTTCTTTGGTTAAAGGAAACTTTTTTTTTTATGAGGTGGTTAAAGGGTACCTTTTTCTTTGATAAATTGAAAAGGTAAGAAATATTCTTTTCTTAGAAAAATGCTAACAATGCTATGAAGACATTGTTTAAAGAATAACAAAAAATGTAATTTTCGTATAGAAAATGTTATACTTTTCTTTCTTGAGAGGAGAAAATGTTATATTTATTACTCTGATAAATGTTAAACTTATTTTGTTAAGATGTATTTCTTCTTTATAAGTTGTAGCTTAGCCGTGACTTTTTAGTATAAATCATATATCATAAGTACTTCTTTAAAGTGATAGAGAACATATACAAAATTTTAAGTAAATATCAATTTAACATGAATATTATAAGACTGTATTAACTTAGCCTTTATTTTAACCCACTTGGATTGACCCTGTGGTATTGACTTGGGATCTGGGAGTGTGCTCTTCCTCGAGATCGATTATCTCTGATACCAATTTAGGTGAACTAATTTAATTTCTTCAAAAAAAAAAACTTAGCCTGTATTTTAAAATTTTATAAAACTAGAAAATGTTAATCAAATTTGTCTCCTTCTATTAATTCACTATAAAAAGTATTTTTTTTTATATTATTCACTTAATTTTAAAATCCATTCTTAGTTTTCCTAACTTAAGAACATTATAATTAATTTAAAAAAAATAAATTAATATTTTACCATCATATTTTTTTTAGAATATTAAAATATAAAGAAAAACTATGTTGATACAGTCCTTCATTTTTTTAACCTAATAGCGTTTAAATAAGATGACAAGAGTCTCTTCTATCTTAACTAAAGTTCTGGGTTCGAATCCACCTTTGGATATGCAACAACGTTAAAACTAATATGAAGAGTTACCGTCCATTTAGGTCTCACAATACTTGAAGGATTATTTTCCGCAATTGCATGCAGAGGACATTCGATTAAAAAAAAAACTAAATTAAATATTGACCTCAAACTATTTTCCCAAAAGTTTTAACATAGTTGTATATTTTCCTTTCCTTTACACTCAAAACCTCAATTAACTAAAAAGGTCATATCCCATTTCCATAAAAATATTTTAAAGTAAGAGTGTAAAAAGAAAAAGAAACAAAAAAAGAAGAAAGAGAAAAAAAAGCATAAAAGGATGGTAGTACTTTGTCTATGAATGATGTGGCTCATGTTCTTTTGTACTTTTTGCAGGGTGACATTTAATTTTGAAAAGTCTTTGTAGGGTTGTTTTAAAGCAAACTTTTTCCCTTTGAAAAGTTCTGTCAAATTAAAAGCTTTTCACTTTTTTTACCAAACACTTTCTCTCTTTCTATATCTCATTCATTATTTCTTTCTCTATTTCTATCTATATCTACGTGTGTTGAAGCTTCTTAAACATCATAGATTTCAACAATAACAATAATATCACAAAAATGAATGGTGAAGGTGACATGTTTGTTAAAGATTCTAGTTTCATGCTCTTTGGTAAGAAGATTCCGGTGAGTGATTCTCAGATTCAGGCCAATTCTACAACCATGGTAAATACTCATTTTATCATATTATATCATACCCAATAACCAATTTTTATGTTGTTTTTTTATTTGAAAAAATTTAAGTATTTTTATTTTATTTTTGTTGTATTGGATGGCTATAATATTTCCAAATCTTTGATATATATGATTTTCTTTTTTAACATATTCATAAAAAAAAAAATCAAGAATATGGATCTGATTAATGTAAACAATGGCTTGTTTTAATTGTAAGAATTTTAATATAAAAAAAATGATTTTTTTTATAATTTTTTTGTAAACTTATAGTTGAGAATATATGTTTATGTCAATAGATACATATATAGGTGAATTTAAGAAATCGAGTATAAGGTTTGTTAAGCTGTCTTGTGCAAGTAGTTGATTTTTTACAATAAAATTGGATCTGTTGCATTTTTTATGATACTTATATTTTTTTTGTGAAATTGAGTTGTATATTTGAAAGAAATTTAACATTAAATTTGTTTAATTTTGGTTGGAGTATTAATCAAATCTTAAAAAAGTTCAATGCTTGATCAATTACAAATAGATTTGTTTTTCATAAATATAACATGATTGACTGGTGTGAAATCAACTGAAATTGTGGCAGATTAGTTTTAGTAACATAAGCGACAGCCCTCCGGGTAATTATGGAATTACCCGTACTGAGTTTGGCAAAATCACAGTGACATGTTTGTAGAAGCTCGAAAGAGTAGATTTTTCTAAATTACAGTGACACCGTGATTATGTCAAACTCATTGTCAATATAAACATAAGAGATTAAAGTTCTCGATATGTACCATGTCGAATTTTATAGTTTTTTCTGTGAAAAATGAATATAACATGATGTTTAATTGGTTATGTTCCATGATTTTGTTTCTTGCTTATTCTCAAATTTGTTACTGATTATGGTTTTTATTTTACAGATTTCTTGCAGTAACTCAAAGCATAAAGGAAATGATATGCCGCATACTCAAATCATTGAGAAATCGAAGAATTCTTCTAATGAAGAAAATGAATCAAAAGTTAACACAAGCATTGTGGAAGATAATGTGGAGACAAGCAGCACAGATCAAGACAAAGTCCTAAAGAAACCAGACAAGATTGTTCAATGTCCAAGATGCAAAAGTTTCGACACAAAATTTTGTTATTTCAACAACTACAATGTCAATCAACCTCGGCATTTTTGTCGGAGTTGTCACAGATATTGGACCAACGGTGGAACAATGAGAAACGTTGCTGTTGGTGCAGGGAGACGGAAGAACAAACACATAGCTTCTCAATATCGTCATATGATTGTAGCGTCCGATGGAATTCCGACTGCTAGTTTAGAAACCAATGACTCTTCTAGGTACCAACATGGCTCAAATCTTGAATCTGCTGCAGTTTTTAGGTGTTCAAATGATAATGGTATTGTCCTAAAATTTGGTCGGGAAAATGCCTCGCTCGATGAATCCAAAGGTTCAATGCTTAATCTTATGAACAACAGGAGACATGTTGATGCAAGTGGTAATAATTGTAGAGAAAATGGAGAGGAAGAAACATCGTTATGTGTATCGTCTGTGACAAACGGTCATACTCGAGGAAACGAGTTATTCGAATCCGAACAGAATAGGTCTAAACCTATGCAGAGCTACCCTGCATCTTCATGGATAATTCCAATGAATCAAAGATGGAACAATGTTACTTCTATGGTTCAATCATCAATGCAGATGTGTAACCCTTATGGCATTGATCCTACTGCAATGCAGTGGTGTCACGCGCCGATGGTGGCTGTTACAAACATTGGCTTGCAATTTGTTCCTGGATCAAACAGGAATGGAAATGTGTCCATAGGTTCAAATGGTTGCATTTCACCTTCTTCATCTACTACTAGTAATAGTTGTATCTCAGGTAATGGCACACCAATTCTTGGCAAACACACATGAGATTCTGTTTTATGTGATAAAGAGAAGTAAGATATGTGAGCATTTGTACGAAAGACGGTTACAATTGACGAAGCAGATTTTGGATAGATTCTGATATCATATGAAAATTTGAGTTGAATCTAACTAAACTCTATAGAATTGAATTATAAGGCGAGGGATATATTCCTCTTGTAAATATATTGTCGCAATATTTTGTTAAACGTGAGACTCTCGACATTGATACAAATGAAAGCTCAAAACGTCTTATATGGACTACTTTAGGTTTCAAACATATAACATTATTTGAAATCAGAATTTTCCATCTCTAAAAGCATACGTACATGATAAATGATAAGGCAAAATATTTGTATTGCTGTTTGATTTTGTGGTAACAAAAGTTGATTTTGAATTAATAAATTTTGTACAATAATTTTAACTAAAAGTGAATTGAAAGCATGGTGAAGCCTAGAATACTACCTTAGAAGAATTGTGGGTAATTTATCCATCAAGCAATCAAAATTTGTCAAATGAAAAAATATGTGAATGATACCCACAGCCTAACTTCTACTTTAGTTACTCATGTGTCTTAACTCTTATTATGGGTAAATTATCCAAATTGGCAAAAGTATATAACAATGAAAGTATCACAATTTTATTTTTTTTCTTCAAGTAATCTAGGGATTAGAAATTCACTTTATAAAATGAATAAGTGATCTGTCTATAGTTCAAACTTCGATCCTACATATATTATACAATACCCCTACCAACTTAAGTCAAGCTCACAGGAACACAAAATATAGCAATTTATGTTTAACTACATTTACTCGAGCAATCGACGTGTCAAAAATTAACTATACACATTTGAATTTAAATTTGAACATACAAAGTGTAATCAAAATTGCGGTTTTTTTTTTAGGCAAATGTTAACTTGTGCCCTCAAGCACAAGTTAATGATTTAAATATGGAAATAATTCATTGAAATGTGTGCATTGCATTTAATCTTTAATTTTTTAATCAATTAAATGCATAAAATTTTAGAAAATATTTCTTCTTTCGGGCTTCTTAATATGTGCCTTAAAGGCACAAGTTAACACTACTTTTTTTTTTAATAAGAAAAAGTTGACACAAGTGTTTTTTTTTTTTTTGAAGGAAAAAGTTGAGACGAGTTGAATGTTGAATTTTGAGGGTTGAGCAGGTTCATGACATATCTAAAGACATAAATATTTACAATTATTCATTCATGAAGTTCTCACATCAATAACGATAGTTGAACCTCCATCTTTGGATTATAACTCTTATCAAATGATAAACACTTTTTTTTAATGAAATATAGGCCAATTAAGTGAAACCAAAAATCCTTATGTGTTTCAAATATTGAATACTCCCTCCAGTTCTATTTATCTAAGAAATTTAGATTAACAAATATCAATTTATTTGATTAAAAAAATAAATCAAATATATCAATTTTTTATCCAATATCTTTTATAAATAGAATCGGAGTAAAAATTTATTTTAATTTTAAGAAATGTTAACAAATGTATTTAGAACACTCTTTAAAAACTTAGATAGTAATAAATTTTTATGAGAATTTGTACGTCAGTAAATCAGAAATTGAAACATTAACCTTTTTCAATCAATAGCTTCATAATTTAAAATCAATAAGAAATGTCACTAAAACACTCGTTAGCAATACTCCATCCGTTTCAAATTATAAATAAAACAAAAAAATCACATTTATTAATAAAACTAAAACATAAGAATTTGAAGTATAATTTTTTGTGTTTTTTTTAAAAAAAATTTCATTGGCTATTGGTTATAGAAAAAATAAAAGAGAGAGAAAATTAAATATAATTTGCATTAAATTTTATGAGAATAAACAAAAATTTTTTTTAAATAAAATAAAATTAAACAGGATAAAACTTTATCTTTTTTACTTATATTTTTAAACAAAGAAAATAATTTTTTATTTATTTATATTATAGAACGGAGTAAGTACCTTTTATGACGGTCGAAATGAAATTATGAAGGGCATTTATTGAAAGGTTATCACCTCATTGAAAGTAGCGTGAAAAGCGAATCTAATCAAAGTCAGAATCACTTTTTGGCCCTTTGTTCCTTTTGGTGGGTCCCTTTTCTCTTTCTCACATCATCATTACCATTCTTAGCCACTGCATTTATTTTTGACAGTATCTATAGCCACTACATTTCTTGGCTCTAGTTCATTCACTTGATGACTCATCTGCCATCTGTCACCACCCCAGCTGTCTTCTCTCTCTTCATTGTTGGACCAATGTTAGTCTATGTTTGTTATTACGATGCACTACGTGAATCACGACCCTCCACTATAATATACTACCTTATTTTGAAATATGAAAAGTAAAATTCAATATACATACAAACAAATGATAATTTGATAATATTAACACACAAAATAGATACATTAATTATAGTAGCAACTTTTCTTAAGAAACGTGAAAAAAATAAAGGGAGTCTACATATAGAGACGGAGGGAGTAGTTGATCATCGTAACTATTAGATTAAATATGGTACATAATTTTATCGTGATCTCTCAACATTAAATTTTCCCCACATCATCTTCCACCACCACCATCGCTATCAAAACACTTTGTCTTCTTCAACTCAACACCAAATTATTTGTTTTACACTATCTTTCACCCTCTTTTTTTTATGTCCCCCACACATCCACACACCACCACCACCACCACCACCACTAAATCATAGATTCAGCAACCACTTTTACCACCACACACCACCATGGTTGTTGCTGGAAAATTTCTGGTGATGTATAGTTGTTTATTCTTAAGTAACCTTGATATTTTTTGAATTTAAAATCATAAAATAATTTCTCAAATCCTTCTCCTAAGCTCATTAACATAAACTTTAAAATTCTTTCTAATAAATCTGTCATCTTACTACAATAGTTCTCTAGTTGCTCACTGTTGAAAACATATCAAATGGGAAACAAATCATTTTTTTATTAAACAAAAGCTTAAAAAGAACTAGTGTTATAAATCTTGACAAGATAGCACCGCATGCAAATATAACCATCGTCAGCGACGTATCTTCCACAAAAGGAATAGAAGTTCCTCTCAAGAATGTCCATCACTCCACGGTTGTTTTCTTCCACAATCGAAGAGAGAATGATGATAGAAGAAAGTGTGGAAAAATCTAGTAATGAAAGAGTATGATTAAAATGTGTTCCTCATTTGATCTAACGGTCAAAAAAACCTTTCCCATGGTGGGGAAAAACTAGCCTTTCCCAACATCATAAGTGTTCGAAGTAGTTGAAGGCTTAAAACTCTAACATCTTTACATGCTGTGTTTTCTTAAAAAAAAGAGATTTGATTGGTTAATCACGGGTTCGTGAGTAATTTTTGATAAATTGTGTCGCTGCAAATTCACTAGGAGTAAATGTTTTTTTTAATGAAGGATTAGGAATACAAGTTAATCTAAATGCTTTAGTTAAAATAATTTTTAGTCGTATTGTTTTTACAAAAATATTTACTTATTTAAATTGATAGATCATTCAATACCGATAAAAACATAAAAGATTAATCTGCGAAGAAATTCACAATATCTGAGCTAAAAGTATACGGCGGAAAAACTTCTACAAATAATGCAATAAAATTTAAGTGATTGGAATATCATCTCTCCGGATCCATAACGTTAACGTCTAAATTATTGATTGAATAACTTATCTTTCAATATGAATCAAATAAACATCATAACAAGATGAAAAATCAAACAATATCGCGAAAAACGGTGAATAATACATCATCACAGTCTAAATAAAAATTTAAATTTATATGAAAATCACTTATTTAAATTGACGTAAAGAAAAAAGATGAAGATGATGATTTTTTAATCAAAATTTGACTAAACCCACCTCTAACGAAAGAAAAATCTTAGAGAAAGATTACCAAGACAACTTATTGAAGAGAGAAAAGCTTAAAGTTTGAATAATTTATAATTTCTTGATTAAATTATAAATATTCTTTCCTTTTAATTTCATGGATTTTTTTTTAAATATTAATCCCATTAGCAACTATGATATGATTGAATATTTTCTTTAGAAAATTTCTTCAGAGAATTTTAAAATTGTTGTATTTTAAAATTTGAACTTAAAATCTTTTATAAACAAAATTGAGTCATCACGTCTAAAGCATTAAAGTAAAAAGAAAAAGAGGTGAAAAAAACAAAGGATAAAAAAAAAAAAAAAAAAAAAGCATTAAAGGATAGTAAAAGTACTTTGTCTGTGTTTCTGGTCTTTTGCACTTTTTGCAGGGTGACTTTTAATTTTCAAAGTCTTTTTTGGTGTTTTTTTAGCTTTTAATGCAAACTTAAAAGCTTTTCACTTTTTTTACCAAACACTTTCTCCTTTTTTCTCTTTCTATATCTCATTCATTTTTCCTTCTCCTTTGGTGTGTTTTTGAGCTGTTTAAAATCATCATAGACTTCAACAACAACAATAAACAACATCACAAAATGAATGGTGAAGGTGACATCTGTGTTAAAAATTTTAGTATCATGCTCTTTGGTAAGAAGATTCAGCCCAACTCTTCAACCATGGTAAGTACTCATATTTATATCACACTCAATAACCATTTTTCATGTTAATTTAGAAAGTTATGATTTTAGTTTGTTTGTCATGTTATTAGAAATTTTACAAGCTTCTTGACCAAAAAAAAAAAAAAAGAAATTTTACAAGCTTCAAAACCTTTAAAATTTGAGAAGTATATATTAATGCTAATTGATTTTATTTTTTAACATATTTATTTGGTAATAAAATTAAGAATATGGATATGATTCATGTAAACAAAGCCGGATCTTAATTGAATGAATTCTAACAATATTTCTTTTAAAACTTATAATTGAGATTTTATGTTTATGTAAATACTCCCTCCAATGATTCTTTTTATAAGAAGAGAAACCAAAAATCATCAAAACCAAGAAAATCATTAGTTGTTGCAATTTTTTTGAATGTTTTTACAAATATACTCTCATAAAATTCTGTGAAGTATTAAATATATTCACTATTATGAAAAAGATAAACATTAAATGAGGATTAAAAAAGTCTTTTAAACAATAAATATACCTCAAAAGTTGTGATTTTTTTTTTTTATAAATTGGATCAATTTTGTTTTGAAAATTTTGTTATAAATAAGACCTGAGGGAGTACATATATAAATGAATTTAATAAATTGAGACCAAGGTTTGTGAAGCTTCATACCAAAGGGTATCTTTGTTTCTTCTGATATCAAATTGGATTTATTGCATTTTTTTATACTAATCTATTTTTGTGAAATTGGGTTGTACTTCTTAAAGAAATTTAACATGAAATTTTTTGATTGGAGTATTCTATTAAATCATAAAATTGCTAGGTGCTCTTTTTTTTTCAAGGCAGTCATAAATTCAGGCCTCTTAAAATTGTCTTAATTTTTTTTTTAAGAAACTAAACTGGCCCATCCAAATTAATTAGAAATGTCTTAATTCTTTGATTTCAAGGATATTTTATTTTCATAAATATAATTTGATTGGTTGGTGATGATAAGTGACACCGACATTGTAATTTTGTTGAAACTCTAAAGATTGACTTGTTCTGAATCACGGTGACACATAGTGATTCAGCTAGAATCATCATAAATTAATAAGGCTTAAATGCTCTTTTGGTGCCTTAACTATTTAATTGGTATCGCTTTGGTCCCTTAACTAAAAAAAAAATTGTTTGAGGATTTTAATTTTTTTTTTAGTCTCGTTTTGGTCCCTTCTGTTAGGTTTCCATTAGTTTTAATAAAAAACGTTAAGTGTGGACACGTGTCACCTTGTCATTGGCTCTGAGATTTTTTTTTTTTACAAAAAAAAATATATTTAAAAAAAATAATAATTTTTTTTTGTAAAAAATAAAATAAAATTCAGAGCCAATGACAAGGTGACACGTGTCCAGGAGTTAATTTTTTTTTAAAACCCTAACGGAAACCTAACAGAAGGGACCAAAAGAGCATTTAAGCTAATTAATAAATTATAGTGATTTCTAGTATATAATCAGTTCTTTTTTTGTCAGATAGTCTAGCGACTAGAATTCACCTTATAAGGTGAATAAGTGAGGTGTCGGGGTTCGAACCCCGGCCTCTGCATATAATAATTCATTGTCATACCATTGAGCTGAGCTCACAGGATAGTATATAATCAGTTCTAATGAACATAAACATTATGATTATTGCTTATGTTCCATGATTATGTTTTTTTTTACATATTCTGAAAATCTGAAGTTTGTTGCCAAACTTGATTCTTCATAACTTAACTAATTATGGTTTATATTATATAGAATTCTTGCAGTAACTCAAAGCACAAAGGAAATGAAATGCCTCATATTCAAAACATTGAGAAATCAAAGAATTCTTCTAATGAAGAAAATGAATCAAAAGTTAACACAAGCACTGTGGAAGATAATATGGAGACAAGCAGCACAGATCAAGACAAAGTCTTAAAGAAACCCGACAAAATTGTTCAATGTCCAAGATGCAACAGTTTCGACACGAAATTTTGTTATTTCAATAACTATAATGTCAGTCAACCTCGGCATTTTTGTCGGAAATGTCATAGATATTGGACTGCCGGTGGAAAAATGAGAAACGTTCCTTTCGGTGCAGGGAGACGGAGGAACAAGCAGATAGCTTCTCAATATCGCCACATGATTGTAGCTTCCGGTGGAATTTCAACCTCAAATTTTGAAAGCAACGATTCTTCTACCGAATCTGCTGCGGTTTTCAGGTGCTCAAATAATAATGGTATTGTCCTAAAATTTGGTCCGGAAAATGAATCTAACGATTCGATCTTTAATCCTAACAACCACAAGAGAAATGTTGATGCAAATGCTAACAATTGTAGAGAAAATGGGGATGAAGAATCATCATTATGTCTATCTTCTCTGACAAACGGTTATACTCGAGGAAACGAGTTATCCGAATCCGAACATAATAGGTCAAAACCATTGCAGAATTACTCTGCATCTTCATGGATGATTCCACTGAATCAAAGCTTGAACAATGTTACTTCCATGGTTCAATCTTCAATGCAGATGTGTCACCCTTATGGCGTTGATCCTAGCTCAATGCAGTGGTGCCATATGCCGAACATTGGCTTGCAATTTGTTCCTGAATCATTTAAGAACGGATCAGTTTCAATAGGTTCAAATAATTGTATTTCGCCTTCTTCATCTACTACTAGCTAGTAATAGTTGTCGCTCCGGTAATAAATCACTGATCCTTGGAAAACACACCAGAGATTCTGTTTTGATCGACGACAGTAATCTTGGACCGACTCTAATACCATCTGAAAATTTGAGTTCGGCCTAACATAACTGTTACAATATTGGTTTGTAAGGAAAAAGATGTCTTCTGTGCATATTGCTTTGTTCACATAGTTCTTTGTGGAACCATTTGTGTAATTAAATTTTAGTGATGTACTTGAATGAATTATGTTATATGAAATTAATGATTCTTGGAATTGCAAATGAACCAACAATAGATAGTGATAACTTCATCTCATTGCATGTACATACTTTTTGGAAGAACAGTTTTTTTATTTGATTCAACTTCTAATTTGGGAAATAGTTAGTGATAGTAAGTTCAAAATCATGTGAGAGTTTTTTTTTTTTTTTTTTTTTAAGTAGCTTAGTGGCTAGAATTCACCTTTTATCAAGGTGAATAAGTGGGGTGTCCGGTGTTCGAACCCCAGCTCTTGTATATAACAATGCATGTCCCTGCCAACTGAGTTATGCTCACGGGACTAATCATGTAAGAGTTATAATATGTGCATAAACTAGACTTCATGATTATCACAATTTTCCAAATTTATTTTTTGAAAAGACCAAAAATATAATATATTAAAAACTAACAATCTAAGCACACAAGATGCCAAGATGAATTACAAAAAACAGCACTAAAAGAACGATTCATCTACATTCATTTTACATATAAAGTCACTCATAAACATCTGAGTGATTGATTACTCGATTGATAGAAATTATATGAAATTTTTTTAACCTTGGACTTAATCCAAGTCCAAACCAAAAATTTGTCCATATCTAAAAATGTGTGAATCAAATAATCTTGATTACCAAAGACCGTATAATTCCGATGCTTCTAAATCGATCAAATTCATGTCCACCAAATCACGTGAAAACATTCCTTTACTTTCTTTTCTTGAGAAATCAAACCCATGAATTGAACTGCATGACCAAAACAGTTGTTATCATTAAACAACGAATTACATATCTTTCACATTTAAGAATTTAGCAAATACCACTCAATTTGGTCAAGTCATTGACCCTGTTGCTTTATCTTTCAAGTGGCTGACCAAGTCATTACTGGTAATGCTTTCTTCATGTCATTAGGGCATATTGCAATGCAAGCAATCTTTTTTGTTTTACTTTTTTTCATATTTACTTTTGCTTTAACTCTTTTTCTGTCTTTATTTCATGCAACTAACCTTTTTGACTTAGAAAGTTTGTAACATGATAAAGCTTGTTTCAAGGCATTGCTTTTGCGATAAAGACTCCTTTACTAATCAAAGTGGAGATATTTACTTGTGGAATATCACCTTTTGTGACTTATCTTATGTCAAAAGAGTGATTTAAATTTAATTATTAAGAATACATTTGATACCAAGATGTTGTGTTGTGACACAATTGGTAAGAGGTCTTAACATTTTAAACGAATTTTTAATTGTCAAGAATATAAAAAGGGACAAAAAAGGAGTCTACATAGTTGTAATTAACTACATAAGAAATATTATATTGTTCTAAGTGATTTTTCTTAAGAAGCCAAAATAAAATAATACTAATCAAAAGTGGTTCATCTAACACAAGGTGTGTCAAGAAGAACCACCCACAAGAAATACAATGTTATGAGTCTGTTGCCATAAAACTCAACGAAAGAAAAAAACCAAAAAAAATTACTCCCTAATACTCATACATAATAATAAAGGGTTCCGCCACCAGTCATTGTAACTGAAATTAGTAGAGAGCAATTTAGCTTTTAACCAAGAAAAAGATATAAACTTGACATAATCTAATAACTTGATCAAATCCTGAGCTTTGTTCTTAAAAATCCTGTTGTTTCGTTCCTTCCAAATGACCCAAACAGTAGAGTGCCAAATCACTTGGAGGTAAATCCTGTTGTTCTAAGTGATTCTTAAAAGTAAAATAATACTTCATACCACTCAGACGTTAAAGAGTGTTACTATCACCGGCGAGTAATTTTTTTGAGGTGCCAAAATTTTATGAAATACATATTAAGCTATTTTAAAAAATTATCAAGATGTTAACTGGTCTAGTAATTTATTATGCTTTAATGCAATGTTGTGGGTGCTTGTTCAAATCTCAACAAGAACCTTTTTTAATAAATATTATTTTGATTAAATATTAAAAATGTAACCGAGTATCTAGAGATCAACTTTAATTTTTTAAAAAACAATTATCCGATACTTTTCAGATACATCTAGGATACGCGAGAGACAGACGGTAGAAAACCAATACATGCATGTTTCTATCATTTTTTGGATATATGTAATCCGTCCTTGATAAGTGTCAAAGTCATTTTTGAGTCTAACTCAAATAATATCCCTAAAACCATGATCTCAAATGATTTGTAATCCATACAAAATAATTCGAAGCTTCATATTAATATTAGTAGTATGACCACAACTTTCAACGAAACCAATAATTCAATCACTTGCATAATATTTTAACAAATCAAATGCCAACTTAAATGCATAATTGGGACTGCCGATAGTAGTTGTGAGTCTTCCTTCTCAATCTGTACATTTTTTTCCCTTTGAATATGGATACATTATTTAGATGCATATTTATTAGGTCTTGCTATTTCTTTTTGGAGCACTACTATAACTAGGGTAGTCAATAAATTATTCCCACGAGTTACAAATGTCAAATATGTTGAATTGGTCTCGTACTTAACCTCTGGTGTTACAAAATTAGCTGGACTATTAATTTTTCACACAAATGAGAAAATATGTCCAGAGGAAATAGGATATAATTTAATAATTTCTCTCACACACATTTCTACCAAAAAAATAAATATTTCTTTTACAGTTTTCCTCAAAGACACACAATGTAAAAAAGAGCAATGATATAAAGAGCATGGAACTGAAAAAGTATGATATCTTTAACCAAATAAATAAAAATTTAAAATGGTAAATTTGTATTCCAAGCAAACAAGCAAAGTAATTTCTTGTCAAGCAAAACCTAATCTGTTACTATTTAGATTGATCTTGACATTTCAAGACAAAGCAAGAATTATATCATTGTGGGCAAATAAATTGAGGACTAGTATATTTTCAACTATTCAAAACATTCAGAAATTTTAACACATTTAATTTCTTTCGGATCATTTAATCCAAGAGGTAGGTATGTGATTTTTGAATTTTTTTCTTCTCAATATGTTATAATTAAGGGTATTTTTATAATATGACGTGTTTGAGGATATAGGTATAAAAGGGGGTATGAAGTGAAATTCCAAAAATGAGAATTAGAAAATGGGTTATAAGAAACACAAACAAACTCATGTAAAATGAATTAAAAAAAATGAGAATATTACTCTTCTCATTTCTCAAATTGCTCAAAAACAGACCCCAACTCAGTTAACTATTGTTAGACACATTTTAGGGTAGGTAAATCACTTTTTAAATCAGTTTAACCCATCTTAAATGTGTTCAATGATACTTAATTGCCGTTCAAAAACCAAACGACAGTAAACTGCTGTTTGCCCAACGACACTTGAAAAAAAGAACAATTTAAAAGGTGAGAAGAATAATTTTCAAGAAAATAGAAAAGTTTGGTCGTCCAACCCACCCTGATCCTCCTTTCCATTTTTGTGTTTTTCATTCTCTCAAACCCTTCGTTACTTTTTTTTTGGTTCCAAAAAATATTGTGAGTAGTGGCGAAACTCAAACACAATACCTCTTAAAAAAAAAAATCCCTCAAAAAAAAAAAACTCTTAAAAAAATGAAGAGGATCCAAACATCTTCTCCATTTGGAGGATACAGAAAAGTAATATTACATTAAATATTTTTATGCTTTATACTCTTTTCCACTAAACCAAGCACCATTTTTATACAAGTCTACTTTCCATTGATTGGGATTCATCATATTTCATAAAACAATTTGTTAAAGTTTCGTTATTTTTTTAAGCTCGATATCTGGTCAAAGACCGATTAATTGAAGGGGGTTCAATCTTACTGCTCACTTGCGGTGGCCCAAACCAACACCAACATGCCAAATACATCCGGTGATTCTTTAAGTTAAATGTTTGTAACTAGACAACCCTTTAAATTTTTTATGTAACAATAGCCTTATGAGTCGCAAAATTGAACATTTAATCTTTATTATGTAAAAAACAAATTAATTATATAGTCTACACCTACCTTTTTATGCCATAAAAACAATGTGGAAAGAAGAACATTTTCTTTGATAGCTAACCCAATGGATGAAGAAAGAAAAGTTAAGTGCAAAATAACATAATAAAGTAGATAATGTAGCTAATTGTCATAATCAAAGCATTCAATACATTTGTTACATGGAAAAAAATAGAATTATACGTAATGTCACTCTTCAAGCAATTGGACAAATATGCCAGGTAATTGAATTCATCAGTATATCTTTAAATAGCTTAAACTTAAATTTTCAAAACAAATAGAAATTAAGAATATAACAAAAAGAGGAAACTCTATTGGCAAGCACAATCAATTTTCATAATCTTATAATTAATAGATAATATAGCATTTGCAAGAGGATCAAAGAAACAATTATCATAGAAAATACACTTAAAATGAAGCTCATCATAATCTTAATGATCTTCTTCTTTGTCCTTCCTTTCTCATTGGCTCAACTAAGGTTTGGCTTCTATAGTTTTACATGTCCACAAGTAGAGGAAATTGTAGGTGAAGTTGTGCAAAGTTATTATCAAAGAGATATAACCATTGCTGGTGCCTTGATTCGCTTGCACTATCATGATTGCATTGTCAATGTAAGATCCAAAACCTTCTGCTAATTTGTTGTATTTCCGATTTCTTTATGAATTGACGCTTGTATACTTTTGAGGTCTTTATTGGCACACCTTGTGCTATTAAAGATACTCTGTTGTTCGTAAATCTTATTTTGGTTTGTTCAAAAAAAGATAGAAGATCCAAAATCTTTTTTTCTTTCTTTCATATTAGTTGTTTTTATTTTACATTCAAATCTTATGCAATATAGATAGTAGATGTAGATCAATTTTGATTTCAAATGTTGATCACTTACTCAAATCAAATTTGGTCCAAATATAATGTTGTAAAAGAAATATTTTGACTAACCAAGAAAAAAAAAAAACATTGTGACATGAAATCAATATGTTGGTATCGTTCGATCAAGATCAAATAATTTATATTTGAGTTTGTTTTTAAGTTTCTTTAAATTTATTTTACCAAACCTAATTAAAATATGGACAATTGTGTGTTTGCATGAATTTTCTGAGCTATTGAAAGGAAGTTCAATCAAAATTAAATTTAGTATGCAATATATACAATGGAATTAAAATTGCTCACACATTTTATACTTTTTTATTTTAGGGTTGTGATGCTTCGATACTAATCGATTCAAGAGTAAACAGGACAGCAGAGAAAGATGCAAAACCAAACAAAACACTTCGAGGATTCAACCTAATTGACGACATCAAGAGTAACTTAGAACAACAATGCCCCCAAACCGTTTCGTGTGCCGATATCCTAACAATTGCCACAAGAGATGCAATTGCATTATCAAATGGACCAACATACAATGTCCTAACAGGAAGAAGAGATGGGTTAGTATCCAATGGCTTCAATGTAACCATTCCTGGACCATTCTCAAATGTGTCACAAGCTCTAAATTTTTTTACCTCAAAAGGGTTAACATTAGAAGACATGGTAACCCTTATGGGTGCACACACTATTGGTTTTGCTAAATGTATCTTCTTTCAAAGTAGGCTATCAAGTTTTAATGGAAATATTGATCCTACAATGGATCCTAATTTAGATGCTTTTTTGGTTGAAAAATGTGGATCAAGAGGGAATGAAACTTCAGTGTTTTTGGATCAAAAAACACCCTTTGATTTTGACAATGAATTTTATAATCAAATAGTTAATAAGAGAGGGATACTTCAAATTGATCAACAACTTGCTTTGGATCCTATTTCAAATGTCTTGGTTTGGAATTTTGCAAGTGGTAATTTTAACTTTTGGGAAAGATTTGGAGTTTCTTGGAGTAAGTTGGCAAATCTTGATGTTAAGGTTGGAAATCAAGGAGAAATTAGAAGAAATTGCAGGGCTTTCAATTTTCCTCTTTTATTTTAAGGTATTTAATTTTTATATACAACAATAAGAGTGCCTTTTTCTATTAGGTCACCATGTTATTATACCATAATATTATTTATGTGATGTATTATTAATTAGTTTGAACTTTGAAGATATGTATTATTTATCTCTACATATGCAATTGTTATTAGTTCTCTCTACTATTAATTTTACTATTTGCACCTTACGAACTCTTCTTATTAGTATTATATTTTATGTTATATGTGACCAAGCTTTCTTTTGAATCCATTTTGCTTCAGATTCATGCTCACACTAGCTGAATTTGGTGGTGGCCAATGGTCATGCATCACTAATGTAGTTCAATTTTTTAGGGATCTAGACAAGAATCAAATCGAATTCTAGATCCATTGTTGAACAAGCCGGTCTGATTAGATTTTTAAAACATTGTTATCTTCACGAGAGAAGAAATGTCCAAGTTAACAAAATCAAAATTTCCCAACCAATTTGTTAAAAAATTTCAAGACACCAATCATTCATAAGTTCTTAACAATTTCATCTCAGATCCGTAAATTTTCTTATACTCAAATTAAGTTAAGATATAAGTAAAAGTGGGTTGACAAAACAAAAACTATCCATCAATACTTTCAAGTGGGTTGACAAACCATTCATAAAAATATTCCATTGTCATTATTTCTTGTCCGAAAAAATTACAAAATATATTGGATTCGAACCTAGATCATCACGTTCAACTTAACAATTTTGGTATTTTTTTATCAGTTGAAATAGGATTTGAGAACACTGATAATATATTTTTATTCTTCATGTATATCATTTGATTTAGCTCTTCTTTATTTATTTCATGTGAAAAAAATTTCAACATGTGTCAATAGCAGGGACAATACATAATATATCGAGGGGTTGGAGTTCGAATCTTGAACACCCCACTGCTCCACATTTAAAATATGTGAGCTCTGACCATACTTGACCAACAAAATATTTCAACATGTTTTGGTTTTCAAAATATTTTATGACACAACTTCTATTCCTCGATGTTAACTGGACTTAACAAAATTAACAATAAACTGGAAAGTTTTCCTTCATTATCTTCTCATCTGAAACACAACAAAAACTTTACATATTGCGGCATACATTGACCAATTCATTTAATTGCATTAAAGTATTAACCCAAATTTGTGAATCCTTAATTTTTTATTTGCGAGCACTAAATACAATTTGAGGATGGTGATTTCTTAATAATGTTGTAGTCTATTCCTCAAACAAATGCGATTTTGAACCATTCTCTCTAAGAAACACTGCACTCAGCTTGATTTCATAATTTAGACTCTTGTATATTGAACACAATGCATCACACAATGAATTGCAAAACAAAATATAAACAATATAATTTCTGGTTTAGTTTTAAGTATTCAACGCCAAATTTCAAATAAATCTCATTGCTTCAAATTTATAACTTAATCGATTTACACTAAAGATAGTTAAATCAATTGAGTTTTAAATTTTAAATCATTAGATTTCGTTAGAATACCGAAAACTAGATGAGTAAACTAATTGTTTATGTCACTTTTGGTTATTTCATGGTTTGCTACCTTTTGCTCAATATACAAGATTGTATAAAGATCTAATTAAATAGAGTTTTTTTTTCTTCAGAAAACTTGGTTCAATTTTGCATTTGTTTGACGAAGTGATTGTAACATTGTTAAAAATCATCAGACTAAAAATGAACTTAGGGCTAAGAAATAAGAAATATAGATAACATGTTTGAGTGAATACTAAGATGCAATATAAAAATTGATCAATGTATTAAACAATAATAGGTTCTTTGACGGGATTCAAATGATCATGATGAGGAAGATGGGGAACTAGCTAGGGTTTTATTTTAAAAATTTAGAATTTGAGAGTTTTCGTTACAAAATCTGCGTAGTATAATATTAATACTTTCCAGATCATCTGTTAAGAATCATGGAATCATAGATCATAAATGTAAACAAAAGAACAAACATAAGAGTACTCATGTGGGAGATACTCATAGAAACTCATTGTAGAATGATAGATTTGATTAAAAGATGACTAGAGAGTACAATAGTGTTCTTATATATAGAGATTAGTTTCACTAACTAACTCTAACTAACTTCTAACCAAGCTACTAACTCTAGTCTAACTTCCTTAACTAACTCCACATAACTTCCAACTATTTTAACAGCCTCCCTTAAACTCAAAACTATAGTTGATCACTAACTCTAGTCTAACTACCTTAACTAACTCCGCATAACTTCCAACTATTTTAACAGCCTCCCTTAAACTCAAAATGGAAAAACTCATAATGACAAACCTTTCACAATCCAACCCTATAATACCTAAATATTATGTTAAATCTATTTCTAAAGACCGGTTTCTGTAAATCATATCAAGGTTTCTCTCGAAATAATGAGTGTGTTTCAATAACAACCACGCCTATTATCATGGTTGATCGTTATTGAAACCCATTAAGAGCGAAACTTTAAGGTCTCAAGGTTTACTAGACTATTCTCATGTTTCATAAACCTTGTCTAATCTCACATGTCCAATACTAACCTTCTTCTTTCGATACTTCAGTTAGTATTTGAAATAATAATTAAGAACGGTGAGATTAGATTAGAAAAATAGATTCACATAAAATTAGGGTTCTAGGCTTGGCTTGATAGGATTAGGTCATTAGACTCATCCAACAATCCCAAGACAAAGAAGTCTACTCACTCATGTTCATCGTAGACAAGAAGATTGAGGAGAAGGAGAAGAAAGACATAAAAGTAAATAGCTGAAAGTAAAGAACAAGAATTATAAAGAACAAGTAAAATAAGAACTTTTATTCAAAGAAATAATTGTCACTAAGAATTCCCAAGAACAAAAGATGAATTATACAAGTTTGATGGTTCCTCTATTTATAGCTAAAGGAACAACATAAAATTGCACTAAATCGGAGCTTAAATTTGCACTAAATCGGCGCATAAATTTTCACCAAATCATAACATGTAATTGTACTAAATCTGCACATAAATATGCACCAAATCAGCACATAAATATAGCATAATTTTCCTCTTTTAGCTTTCTTCTCAAAGAAGCTTTAATCATGCATCTTAATTCATTCTTTTGCTCAAAGACTCGATCTTTCATCACATTTGATCCTGAAATAAAAACAAACAAATTTGAAGTACAAAAGTTCTAAAAAGAAACTAAAAACACATAAAATTCTACTAAAATAAACACTTAAAACCATATAAAATACGACTTATCAAGCACAATTTGTGATAATGATTGGTGATTCTATACGTTCTCCACCATGTCTAATCGTTGAGTTTGTTATCCGAGCATTTGTGATTGCTGCCCAATTAATAGGTAAAGATCTTCCAAATGATTTCCAATGCAGATTCGGCTGATCTTCGTGACTTTTAAGGGCGTCAGTAGGTGCTGACACATGTTTTTCCACTTCTTTGGAAGGTGGATGCATATTCATCGCATAAATGATCGCTGCAAGTGTGTTGTGTAGTGTAGGAGATTCTCTAACTACGGTGCTTGCAAATATCATAGAAGGAGTAGTGCTTTGGTTTTGGTACCTATTCAGTAGTTAAAAGGTAAAACAGTTTCGAGGAACAATGTTCTTATAAGTTTGATTCCATATACAATGACATTATTCTTGTCGGAGAGCATAAGTGTCGATCAAAGGAGGTGTTACGCAACTTCAACAATGGTTGACGACTGTCCTTCACCAATGTTCGGGATGTGTTACGAAGACACTCCAAAACTCAAACCAATGATGTTTTTATGTGCTTTGAGGACAATTTCTCATAATAAGAGTGTCTACCTTATTTTAGTGTGGAACACTATATATAAGTAGATGTGTCAATTTTACTCTTATAGCTCGAAGGTCGGGCGGTTGATGGATCATGTGAAGGGTTAATATGTGCTCTGAGTGTATCATCTCGTATATCACTCTTCTTCACCAGTGCATATAGTTAGTTGGTATATGTAGATGGGCGCCTTATTGGCCCTAATTTAGGTTAATGAACTCTAAGTCTTGAAGATTGGACCTTGACTTGAATGAAAATAAAAGTTCTTCTTTATTAAGTACATAATTTAAACGGTACCTAAATTAATACATATTGAGATTAATAGATATTGAATTGACAAGCCTAATTAAATCGAAGCTCAATTGTACTTTGACAATCCCAATAAATAAAATTTCAGTTTATTTCAAAAAAAAATATTAGAAGTATAAAAATTTCAAAAATTAATAACTTTTTTTCAAGCTTGTCATTTTATTATTGAAATGGAACTTGTCTTTTATATTGTACACATAAAATGTCTTTTATAAAATGTTGGGATGCCAAAAAAGAAAAGACAATTTCTCTTTAGGCACCTCAATTTCCCTTCCGATTAAATTGTTATTCCTGTTCAATTATTTTATGTGTTAAAAGCCCGATCGAATCGTAACTCTCGACAATGTATTTTTTAAGAAAGTGAAAGTGAGCAATTTTGAGGTGCCTAAAGATCAATACCCAAAATAAAATTCTACTCCAGCTGTAGGCTAAACCAAATGCAAGAGAAGGCCCAATATGCTTCTGATATATAAATCCCAATTCTTCTACGTCTTCATCACAGTCTTGCGCAAAACCTAACCCTTTCATAGTAAATATCATTCACCAGAAACACAGCCATGCAGTTCAGTCATCAACAAAAAAGAAGACGAAAAACAACAACGGTTGTTGTTGCCGATGATTTTTATTTACCTGATGAATGTTGGGAAAGTATCTTCAAATTCCTCAACGATGGTGCTAACTATCGCGAGTTGAAGTCTCTCTCGCTTGTCTCCAAGTTGTTTCTCTCCATCACCAACCGTCTTGTCATCTCACTTACGGTCTACAACAACGGAATAGGTCCTTTTCTCGGTAGCATACTCGGTAGGTTCACCAACCTCACCTCTCTCAAAATCAAGCGCTACAAACGCATTGATTTTAATGTGCTTCTCGGTCAAATCTCTCGTTTTCCATTGAAACTCTCATCACTTAATCTCTCCAACCATCGCACCATTCCCGCTGGGTTGCGAGCTTTCTCCCAAAATATTACAACTTTAACCTCATTCACTTCCTCAAGAATGGGTTCTATCAATAGCAATGACTTGTTACTCATTGCTGAATGTTTCCCTTTGCTTGAAGAACTCAACCTGTGTTATCCCCGTAAATTTAAGGATCATAGCTTTCTTAATAGGGTAGAGACTCTTTCATTGACACTTTTCAAACTCACCAAGATTAATCTCTCTGGTCATCACTACATCAACGACACATCACTCTTCAACTTGTTTAAGAACTGTAAGCTTCTCCAAGAGGTTATCATGTTTCGCTGTCGTAGCATAACCAAAGTTGGCATTGTTTCTGCTCTCTGTGAGAGACCAACCTTGAGGTCTTTGTCCTTTACTAATTATTTTGAAATTAAAAACATTGCAATGTTGTATGAACTCGTTGGGAACTATCCTTTACTTAGTGAGATTAAAATGGAATACGCACCACTTAGTGAGATTAGTATAGAAAATTCTAATTCTTTGATGAATTTTGCTGTAAGGCCCCAATTGAAGTCTCTAGGTTTGGTTCGCAATTGGTTAAGAGATAAAAACATCAAAAGGTTTGCTTCCATTTTCCCCAATTTGCAGCTGCTTGATTTGAGCGGATGTTGTAACATATCTAACGAAGGTATTTTGCAGGTTTTAAGGAGATGTGGTAACATTAGACATTTGAACCTAGCTTGTACTTGTGTGACGCTCGATGGATTGAACTTTGAGGTTCCCAAGCTGGAGGTGTTGAACTTGT
This sequence comes from Medicago truncatula, assembly GCF_003473485.1. Taxonomy (NCBI): domain Eukaryota; kingdom Viridiplantae; phylum Streptophyta; class Magnoliopsida; order Fabales; family Fabaceae; genus Medicago; species Medicago truncatula. Next base: position 9,920,093 of record NC_053047.1, on the reverse strand, counting down.
CATATACAGGTGTTTTCGATGAAATACTCTATGAGATCTCAAAGAATTGTCGTGGACTTTTGCAACTGTTACTGCAATGCTGTCATAATGTCAGAGATAAGGGAGTGATGCATGTGGTAGGAAATTGCCTGCAACTCAAAGAGATCAATTTGCGGCGTTGTCATCGAGTGCATGCTAATATTGTTGACGATATGGTATTTTCAAGGCCGTCATTGAGCAAGATAAAAACTCCACCTGGTTTTGATTTGTGTTCCAAAAATAGAGAACTCTTCTTGCGTAATGGATGCCTTGTTTACTAGTATTTTGAAAAGCTCTGCTAAACGAAAGCATCTTTTTGTGTTCATGACTTATAAGAAATTTGTTGTACTTTTCATTTTCTGTTTAAATTCTAATTAATCTTTGTCAGCATTCATTGCCACTGATGAAGTTTAAATATGTTGTTGATCTAAGTTGGTGTAATCTTCTTCATATATTTTTATAGTATGTTAGATTCATTTTGTAGTTTTGTTTTTAATGTTTTCTATGAACTAAATTGAAGTTTATGAATCTTTTGACATGAGGGCAGGGATTCAAAATCTATTGGAAGAACTTTGAAGGAGTGAAGTTAATTGGATTGAACTTTGAAGCTCCCAAGTTGGAGGTGTTGAATTTGTCACATACAGTTGACTGTGAAAAGTCCCAAAAATATATGCAAACATAGTTTATACTACAATTTCGGGCAATCACGTATTTTTGTCTAGTCTATATTTTTTTTTTGGTTTATTATAATATTGGTACGAAGTTTTCTCACCGCTGATTAATAAATGACTAATCTTCGCCAAGGAACATGCTTTTCTGAAGATATGAATTCAATGTAAAATGCTTTTCTGAGATATGCATACATTCTTCTCATTGATTTTTTCCAATTTTTTTACGGTTAGATTCTTAAAACATTGCCATTTTGAAGTGAGGAGAAACCATTCAATTCATGTTTGGAATGTAGTTTGGGATGTTGCAGTATACAATAGTTGCAGCTATATATGTTATACTTTTCTGAATGCTGAGATGAACGTATATTGAGTCTATATTATGCTCTTCTGATCATGCTTCTCTTTGTTCCCACGATATATCAAAATATCATAAATAAAAATAAAAGTTTCCATAACTTCTTCGGAGGAAGAAATTGGGATTGGAGATGAAGAAGAAAAAATAGAGGGAGAGGGATGAACAAGATCTAGTTTGTAAATTTCAAACCTAGATGTTTAGGTTTTTTCAATTCATCCCTTTGCAATTTTGTGTTTTTGGTTTTGGTCTCTCAAATCTAGTCACTTATCATCTCTCAGTACACAGTACACAGAAGTGTGTTTTGCCATGTCAGTGATTGCCACATGTGACTCTGTTTTCTAGCAAAACGTTTTTGTACCAGAAGTTAACAGGAGGGACTAAAAGCAAAATGTCAACAAATTACAAGGGTGGTTTTGAAAGAAAAAAAAAGATACGGGGACGAAAAGTAAAAATAGACAAACTTACATGATCCTTTTACATATTTAAGCCTTTTAATTTTTATAACTGTAGGAGATAGAAATTCTTATTGTTTATTGGCTAAGCAGTTCATCGAGCACACATATATATTTTATGGAAAGCTGCTACAATTTAGAAAGATGTAGAGAGGAATGAGTTTCCATTGGTCAGAGAATTTCCAATAGTATTCTCTACTTTTGAAGGACTACATCAAAAGAAATAAAGTTATTTCTAAATGGACTTGATTCCTGGAGCAAGACTAATTCGGATGGAACTTATCATATGTCTCCGTTTAAAATATCTAAGTTAAGAAGAAGTTAGAAGGCTTGGTGTACAAAGAGTTTATCCATCCAATTAAACAAAGTGATGATAAAGAGTTGTTAAGACAGTTTCCTTGAGCTTAACTCAATTGCTAGAGACATTATATAATATGATATATGCAGAAGTTGGGGTTAGAATCCGAGACACCTTGAACCGCAGAAGTCAAATAACTTTTTATCCAAATATTGTGCCAAGAATGAGAAGCCGCATATTCCAAAGCAAGAATAATACATGTCAGCTCGGCCTAAAAAACAGACAACTCATCAAGATTGCTTGCGAACCCACCCAGGTAAGTCCCTTTATGATCCTTGAAATACATCCACATGCATGAAGCCAAATTACCTGTTAGGGAACCATCTGTATTAACTTTAATCCAACCAGCAGTGGGTGCCTTCCAATTAACCGCAATAAGCTCCTTGAAGCGATTGTAACATGGGGAAACATTAAAATTATCCAACATAATTTTATCCTCTCAACCATGCAAGCAGTAACCATGTGACATGTTACCACTCAGTGCCACTAAAGAAAGAATAGATGTGCCGCATTCGAGCTAAATCGAAGAATATTTCTAGCCTTCGAGATAGTATGGACGGTGTGGATGATCGCCGCAACAAAAAAAATCCCGCACTTGCGAACTACACGCAGTCGGGATGCACTCCAAAAACGCTGCAATGGTAGATAAGTCAAGAGAACATTGTAGCCGAGTCTCTAACCAACGCCACAAATGCTTGGCAAAGGCGCAAGTCAAAAATAAATGGTAGGAAGTCTCATCAGCAGCAAAACATAGAACATAAATGTCCTAGTGGGTTGTGCGTAGTTGGTAGGAATAATGCAAAATATCATATGCGTAAACCATGGTTCGAATTCCAGATACCTCATTTTTTTAACTTTTAAAATGTGTGAGCTCCTTTTTGTTTTATTTTGTTAAGTAGATTAGTGGCTGAACTCACACATTTTAAATGTGGAGAAGTGAGTTTTTTTTGTCAAGTTGACTAGTGGCTCGAACCCCAGACAGCTTATTTTTTCACTTTTAAAATGTGTGAACTCCTTTTTGTTTTTTCGTTTTTGTCAAGTAGACTAGTAACTGAACTCACACATTTTAAATGTGAAGTGAATTGTTTTTTTTTTTGTTGTCAAGTATACTAGTGACTGAACTCATATATTTTAAATGTGGAGAAATGGAGTGTATGAGGTTAGAACTCCATCTCCTAAATATATTATGCAATATCTTTACCAATTAAGTTAAACTCACGAAAATTGTCTGAGCTCCTTCTATACTATAAAATAAATGAAAAAGCACATGAACTTGGACTAATTTTTTCTGTTTTTCATCTATTATTCCAATGTCCAGGACAAGTTAGCATGTCACACATTTCTCTCGATGTCCCTTTTTCTTGGGGACTATAATGGACATTCAATCTTCCATAAAATATAGCATGTCATATATTTTTACTAGGTCAATTTAATATATATATATATATATATATATATATATATATATATATATATATATATATATAATTTTGACTTGATAACTATATACATAAAATTATGCAATTACTTCAAATTCAATATTGTTTTTTTAGAATGAAGAACCATTTTAGTCCCTAAAAAAAGCACAAGATGCAATCCAGCTCATAAGAAAAATAAAACACAACCGTTAGTCTTTGACCAAAAATTAAATGACAAAAGTATTTATGAAATTAAAGTACTCTTTAAATACTTGTATGTTAAAATACTACTACATTCCATAAAATATGGCATGCCACTTTTACTAGTTCAAAAATACTTCTTTTAGAGAAGTTCAACAATATGTTTTATAATTATTCATTTTATTATATATGAATAATTTTCATGTCAATTATATATACATAGAGTTATGCAATTAATTCATTATAATTTATTTTAGGGTCATTAACCATTTTATCCCGAAATAAAACCGCAAGATAAAATTTGGTCTATAAGAAAAATAAAAAGTATCTTCTAGTACTTGAGTTTGCATCTCAACTCCTTTTGTTTAGATGGAATCGACTCGTAAACTCGACTTGTAAAATGGTAAGATTTTTTAATAAAACATTCCAAAACAAACTTATAATTTAATGTTTCAATTATCTTTTTCATAATTTTAGTTTAATGATATATTGCAAAATCATATACAAATATTTTTAAATATTGTTGTGATTAATAACATATTTATTTTGTCAAGAATAAAAATAGTGTAATTTCTTTTTATGAAAATCAGTTTTGTGCTTAAAATTCATTTTTGTATTTGATTGGTAATTGTATTATAGTCAATAGATTAAATTTAAAAAATGATCTTGTGAAATTATGTTAGTTTTTTGACTTTTTATAAGTGTAATAATTTTTTTTAGTGAGCAAAAATGTAATACGAGATTTCTATTATAAAGACCGAGTGATACAATCGAGTCAACCGATTTAATCCGACTTTTTCATGCGGTTCGACCATTGATTCAGTGACCCAGTACCTTTGCCGAATCGATTACCGGTACGAGTTTTAAAGCTTTAATTTAGATACATTGTCATTGTAATATTTTTTACTGTATCAAACAATCTTAAATTTTATATCATTAATCATAATTATTTATAAAGTCACACATATGATTGACTGTTATTTGCTAATGGTTTATAAACTTCTAAAGTCACACACACACACACACACACACACACACACACACACACACACATATATATATATATATATATATATATATATATATATATATATATATGTAATATTGGGATTTCCTAGAATACATCCATTAATTTTTGTGTAGGAGTGTTTTAGCAAGTTATAACTAAAAAGTTGATAAATACACTTTGAGGTGCATGTTGTTGCAACACACCTTCTAAAAAAATAAATAGGTGTATATTAGCAATTCCTATATGCATTTGCTAGAATACACCCACTTATTGTTTACAATGAGTGTTTCAGCAAGTGAAAACTAAAAAGTAGTTCAGTGCACCATAAAGTGTAGCTTGCTAAAACACTACCGCATAAAAATTAATGGATGTGCTTTAGCAAATCTCATATATATATATATATAAACAAACTTTAAAGAATAACATTTTTTCAGAAGAATTGACATAAATTGCATTTATCAAAATACATACAAAGCTTCTTTTAAGTCAAAGTTTTTTATTGTTAATATTTTGATTAACAATTTTTTTTTTTTATGTATTATTGTACTATAAATACATGGTACCCATACACACATCTTCGTTGTAAAATTTCTCTTGAATATTTGGTCAAGAAAGCAATAGAGTCTTGTTCCTTTATCATAATAAGGTAATAAACCTTTCAACAACAAGCTCAATACTTCACATGAAACATATTTTCATGCCATTAAAATAAGTTCACAATTCATATTTCATGCATGATACCATCTCATTATTTTATTTGATTTTGTTTTCTTTGTGGTTAAGAAGAAACTTCAATCAATCTTGATAAATTTTTTTAGTATATGATACTCATATTCTCACTAGCATGATTTTCTTTACATTTTGGCTCTCCAACCATCAAAATAAACAAAAGGTCATGTTTCATAATACCTACAGAATTGGCCTGGAAAATTAAGCTCTTTAAATGGTTGTGTTTTGTACAAAAATCATAGTATTTTTATTATTTTTATCCTATATCTATAATTATAATATTTATAATTTTGACTTTTCATTTTTTGTCTTGTGCATATGAAGGTGTCAAAGAGTATTTTGAAGCTAACAACAAGAAATGGATCCAAACCAACATGGAAGATTCAACGATGAGACTTATGTTACCATGGCAAAAATATGTGAATTGTTCATTGAGGATGTGACAAGGAGGGCTTGGACCAAAGCAAAACAATATGGAGGGAGCACAATTGAAAGTAATCACATGGTCGATGCTATAGTTGATGTTGTTGCTGGCATTCCAATTGGAGATGAGAAAACTCATGATTCTCCAAATAGAGATGATTGAGAAAATAAGAGTTTCTTAGTAAAACTAATAATAAGGTTACATGTTCTCCTTCAAATTAGCTATAAATGTAATAAAGGTTTAGATACCTATCTTTTCTTCTTATGTCATTGTACTCAACTTTTATGCCAATGAGAAAGTATGAAATATATTTCTATGCCAAATTATATCCGAGGTTCTTTAAATTTTTTCGTTTACGTTCTTTAAGTTGTTTGATTGTAACAAGTTAATCATTTAAATATTTTTTGTGTCACTTAGATCCTTTAAGTTATTTAATTGTAATTTATAAATGCCGAATAACTAAAATTTTTAAGATCTGAAATTCCTCAAATTGTTACGGTTAAATAAATTAAAGGACTTAAGTGATACGGAAAAAACTTAAAGAACCAACTTTTTATCCTTAAGTAGTCTCCTCTAAGGCGTTAGATATAAAAATTTATTTCCGTCCCTTGCCTTCTTTAGTGTCTTGTATATATGAGCCATACTTCTAACAAGGCGTAATCAAGGGCATATGAGGTCCAAGAGAATGCTTGTTGACTTTGTACATAAATAAAAAAGTAAGAAGCAACGTTGACGAAGAAAACAGCTGGGGCCAGTTACCAGCCTAGGACACCTGGCAAACATGCATACCAGACGAAGTTAGCAGGTCTTGAGCCAGTGTAATAAATGTTGCTTAATGCAGTCAAAAATGACATCTATCTAACACATAAAACGAATGTCGATTATCTATACATGATTAATGAGCTTTTTATTTTATCTTTATTTAATTTTCAAGTCATTTACTTTTCCTACTCTTCAACTTTCAAGCATATTGATGGTCGAACCTTCTTTATTTTAAATTCAATGCAATTTACATTTTCTTTAAGTTTATGCGTTTTGAACTTTTAGTCTTTATTTTGCATTTACTGCGTTTCCTTTTATTTTATCATTTTTCTGTCGAAAGACGCCATACATACTCGTCTTGTTCATAAAGCAACCTATGAAATTGATGAACGAACATTCTTTTTCTGGAAAAACTTTGCACAACATGTCCTACGATTTCTGGTTTGATACCAAACCAACCCTTCTTGTTTACCAAAAACACCGGTAAACAGCGTCAAGACGAACAGTTAGATCTTCATTCTCAGCCATTAAGACAATACTGTCTCTTGAAAAGATAATGAAACCCCAATGATGAGCTTTAAAACATTTTTCCATCCACTGCACAATCTCTTCGTGAGAAGGTGGGCGTTCCAAGAGCACGGCGAATGATTCTCTCATCCTGCCGTACGGAGAACTCTCCCTAGGGATCGCTCCCGCAACAGAGCAACTTGAAGCCGTCAGAGGAGAGGGGAGGACAACCCCAACCAAAGGCGATAATGCTCCAGGGTCTCCTCTTCGTAGCCACTCGAAGGAGAGTAACTGCCAAACAACAAACCCACCACATTTTCGGCAGTTTCCGAACAAACCCTCATTTTGATCAACCCAAGAAAATCAAATGAAATAAACAAAATACAAAGGAAGAAAGGAGGTACCTTGGAAGATTAGAGATCCTCCCGAGGAAAAAGAAGCAAGAAAACTGGAGATTACATAATCCCTAATGTGTAGCCTGAATAGGCGGATTCTTGCACAATAGTAGAGGAGAAGGTTAGGAAAAGGAACACACTGAACTTTTTGGCTAAAATTCCAGGGAAGAAACGATGGAAAGTGAAAAAGGTAAGAGTTGGAAGTTTCCCTTCTTTTATCAACCCTGAAAATTCGAGATCGACGACCCACAAAGAAGGAAACCAAAGGTTTACCATTCAACGGTCGAGGAACAACTTCGAACCAAGGAAATCACTCAAGTAGTGCACGCGGGCGGCACGAAGCCCAGAACGCATGCAACACACGAATCAGACACATGGAAAGTGAAACTAAACAACCATTACATTGCAAATATTCCCGCTGAAACATTAAATTCCAACTACTCCCACTAACACACAACCGGGTGCCACCTCCTCGCGGACGGAATCAAAATTTCCTGACAAACGCATCGAAGGAAGCCAAACCAGAGCCATCAATGGGCACTCTTATCGAACGCCTCCTTTTACTGCTAAAGCCATTGTGCCATAAAACCATCAACGACTTGGGGGGCAACTGTTCTGGACCGGTCTGAAGACCATTCACACCATGACATGTGGCTGGACTTGCACCGCCTCAAGACTCTACACTTAAGGGAACATGCCAGCTTGCGTGCACCATGCCACACAAAAGCGCGCCTTCACACAAGGACCACCCTACACGTGTCCTGCTTCGTCCCTGGCCACATGTCGCATAACCTAGAGGCAGTTATGGCCAACGCGCACCTATATAAGGGTGAACTTGCTTCACCCTCAAGGTACACATCACTTTCCACAACACTTCTTACACACTCTTTCTCAGTTCCATTATTGACTTGAGCGTCGGAGTTCTAACGTGCCTGCCGTTTCATTCCACCACGATGACTCATCGCTGCCATGTCAGAAGCCGTTACCGTCACACCGGAGCATTCCTTACCGCCGTTGCTACTCAACCATTCTCGCCAGACAGATCAATAACCAAACGAACCAAGACAAGTTGAACCAAAGCAACCCGAAACAAACAAAGAGGAACAACCAATTAACCAAACACAAACATAGAGAAAGAAATGAAGACAAAAAAAAATCCCACAAACAGAGATATAGACTCAAATAAATAAACTAAATACATCTGAACTCGAAATCCAAACATAACATGTTGCAAAACGACAACTGAACTTAAAAGCTGATTCAGGCCACAAACACGTCACAACCACACTTATTTTTCTCATTTTTCTTTGAATGACGGAGGCGTGCAAAACAATTACAACAAAGCGATCCAAAATAGGCATGATAACAATACTCATACCCACGGGTACCCGCCCGAACCAAACCCAATTTGATGGATTTTCCCCGCTTTGACTGGATTTGGGTTTTCCCCGATTTCAAAACATGGGTACAGGACGGGTAACATGGATATAGGTGTCCACCCGAACCCATACTCAAACCTGTCTCGAATGTAGAAAATCAATTTAGTACCCCATTTATATAAATAGAAACCCAAACCCTAAATCATTTCACTCACACAGTCAGAGTCTAGGTCTTTCATATCACACTCACTTATCATAGTTCTCTCTTTTCTCCTTCCATATCTCACATTTTCGGCCTCTCTCTTCTCCATCACCATCATCTCTTTACTAGATAATGCATTACAACATTGCACTTGGGGATGAAAAATACTTTTATTTTTATTAGAAAAAATTGTTCACTACAGGGATGAAGATGGGGCGGGTATACCAGAACCCAACGGGGACGGGGATGAGATTCGATTTCTCATCTCCGCTGGATATGGGTAGGGTAACGGGTAAGTATTTAGGAGTAGGGTATGGGGACGGAGAAGGTAAAAACCATCCCCACCCCGCCCCATTACCATGCTTAATCCAAAACGATTAAAGCATGTTATTTGTGATAAACTCATGTAACAATCACTATATTATGTTACCAAACCAAATGATCGAAAAATCAAAACAAAACTATTAAATACCAATTTGTTGATGGTCATGCCATATCATTGTTGAGATGCTGCACTACGTACCATCAAATTCCATCTAGCAATTCTTATATGATTTCGTAAAAGGCTGATTGACCCCTCTTTTTCTTCAACCGATTCCTTTCAAACAAGATAAATAACCAACAAAAATCCAACACACCAAAACTAAAAATCAAACCAAATCAATCACACAATATTCCCAAATTTTTGGGAACTCAACAACGGAAGAGACAAATAGTTCAAGGAGGATCAGAACAAGTTCTCGATACCATGTTAACAATAGAATAACATTAGCTTCACATTACAAGATTACTAGAGAATATATATAAAATCTAATGGACTTTAAACTAACAGGCTCAATAACATAGCTCGACTATAAACTAACACACCCAATAACATAGCTCAATTTATTATTATCTAATAAAAATCATGATTGTATCCGATATACTAGGATAAAACTAACATTTTCAAGCCTAACTTCGATTCCTATATAGTCAATATTGCAGAGTTGCTTGAGATCAAAGGCAGGATGGAGCTTACTATAGTAATTGTGTGAAGGAAGGAGGATGATTTCATTGTGATTATTTTGTCATCTTCATTGATGAAGAAAGAAGAACCACACTTGCTAGTGCAAAATCCAAAATATGTGAGGGTTTATTTGAGTCTCTCAAATCACTGCCTCAAAGCATGTTTAAACCATATAAGGCTTTGTGTAGATAGCACACAAAGGTGGGTTCATAAGAGAAAAGGCCATTGAAGAAGAGGTACACGAGACCATGTTTTATTCTTTTCTAAAGCATAAAATTCTTCTTTCATGGCTTCCAACAATTTGGAGTCTTTAAGTGGTTGTTTTAATGCTTTAGTTTTAGTGTGAGGAAGAAAAACTCTACGATCTAATTTAGGTAGATCAATGTAATCTTTAGTTCTGGTTTGTATGTGGTGAGTGATGTTGGTTTAGTTGGGACTAAGATAGTGGGAGTGAGGTTGGGAGGTGAATGTAATGCAAATATTCGTGTTGATGCAGAGAAGTTGGTCATGGTAGGTAATAGGGCATTTGGTTCATATTGACTTGAATGAGTTGGTGTTGTTGGGCTTGGTTGAGTAAAATGTGATAAAAAAAAAGGAATAATTCTTAGAATTCTTCTATTCTCTCAATAGATTTTGCTTGCGCCCAACCGAAATATCAAAAGTACATTTGCGTTTAGTTAACTAACGCAATGGTTAATATCTGCGCAACTTAAATCATGCTGCGTGAGTTAAGTAGCCCAGAGTTCTTTTATTTACTTTATTTATTTACTTATTTAATTTATTTATTTACTTTATTCTAATTTATTTATTCAATACGCAATCATAAAATAAATGCAAAAATTAACAAAAATAAAGGAACAAAAAGAATAGATATAAAATATCATTTTACTAATATAATTCTTATTACATTTACAATGCGGTAAAACTAAATCTGCAAAAAGAAACCCACCAGAAGACCTACCTACATGGGGTAAAACAAAAAAATACCACCAGAAAACCTAACTTCCTGTGGTAAAACTAAAAAAAAACCACCAGAAAACCTAGCTTCATATGGTGAAACTAAAAGAAATCCACAATAAAACCAGCCTTCCTGGGGTAAAATTAAACCTGCACATTTAATTTTACCCTTGGGGTAAAACTAAATCTGCTTCGTTTTACCCCAAGAAGGCTGCTCACCAATCAATATTTTACCCCAAGATTGACTTCTTTTTACACCAAACCCGAAAAATAATAGTTATAAAAGAAGGAGATTCATAGTGAGGAGGAGAGTGAGATGGTGTGAGGAAGTTTGGAGGAGTATTTATAGGGGGAGATTGTAACATAGGTTATATCTACCATAAATATACTAAAAAAACGTGTAAAACATAGTAAAAAAACGTGCAAAACCAATTAAAATCGACTAATACCTCAAATTCGTCCTTGAATTTTGAAAAATCAGTCAAATTCATCCTTGAATTTTGCGAAATATCTAATTAGTCCCCGAATTTACAAAATATCAATCAAATCAGTCTCTCCGTTAAGTTGGTCTGTTAACAGAGGTGACGTGTAACGTTAACCTCTTACAAGGCTTACCACGTTAGATGCCACGCAAGCAGGGACCTAATTGATTGATTTACAGAAAATTGTCAAGGATCAAATTGATTGATTTTCAGAAAATTGCCAAGGACCAAAATTCCCAACGACTCTTTCTCTTTAACGGATCTTTCTTCCCCAATTATATAAATTTGGAACCCTAATGTTATAATTTGTCACCTAGAGTTCAAAATCCCTAAAATTTCTTCCATGAATTGATGTCAAAGTTCTTCCCTGATTTTTTTGATTCAATTTGAAATTCAAAAATCAGTGGTCATTGTTGAAGATTTGGTGTTCAGAAATGATGGGTGGTGGACGTATGGGAAAAAACAACTACAGTAGTCGGTCTTCATCTTCAAGCTCTCTGTTCAATGATGATGTGAGAGAGCTTCAATGTTGGTGTCCTAGAATTTGTGTTGTAAGAAAAGCCAACACTGCCAATAATCCAGGAAGGCCTTTCTATGCTTGCCCTTTGCCAAAGATTTGTTTAACAATGGTTATGTAATGTGTGAATGGTTTGTTTAAATAGTACTAATTTTGTCTTTTGATTGTATAGGACGATGGTGAAAATTATAAATCTTTTGTGTGGGTTGATGAAGCTGAAGAACTAGGTTATTTTAAAAACAAGGGTGCTGGTCATGGTAGAAAAGCAAGGTTGATGGAGAAGCCAAAGGATAGTGGCAGAGAAGAGGTTTGGAAGGCAAAGTTGATGGATAAAGTTGATTGTGTAGGAAATGAGCTTAGGTTGATTAAGATATTGATAGGAGTGATTTGTTTGTTTGAGTTGTTTAGAATGTTATTTTATTGTGCCAAGTTTGTGGAGCAGGACCCCTCAGTGGTGTTTGTTTATGTCTGTCATTTGAAATCACTGGTCCTCTCATGCTATATCTCCCTGTACCCATTCCCTGAAATAAAATCAATCACATCAGGACTTAAATTTTAACAATATCTATCAAATTAGTCCTTAAATTATCACAATAAGTATCAAATCGATCCTAATATATAGGGGTATAATTGGCAACACAAGAAAAATTACACTGAAAAGTTAAATCTCGAATTTTTATAATTTCCATCAATTTAGTCCTTGTACACGTGGCTGTCTTGTTGACACGTGTACAGGACAACACAACATGCAAAATGACACATCATCACCACTAACGGAACTTTTGGACGGAGGGACCATTTTGATGAACGTCTATAAAATTCAGGGACTAAATAGATATTTCGCAAAATTCAGAAAATTAATGAATAAACACAAATCTAATTCTTATATGGACACAAATTTTGGTCGCATCCTTTCACATTTTTTTTAAGGAACCTTTAGTCACACTTAGAAAAAGTGAAAATTAAAAAAAATATAACAATTAATTAATGAATGCTTTTTAAATAATTATGTGATATTTATTTGTATGAATGAGTCATCAAATCGTATGTCTAAATCTTTAAATCTACATAAGAATTTCTCTAAAAAAATTAGGGCTGCTAGGGTTAAACCTAGGTCATCTATGTGTTTGTGTTCGCAGCCAAAATATTTTGGTGGTGTCTGAGAGGACATGCAAGTCTATTGTGACCGCCTAAATCAATAAGATACTTGGCGTTTTAAAAATACCAAATGCAACATTATCATAACAAAGTAAAATACAAAGATGTATGTCGTATGGCTGTCGAACATCGATGTATATCCAAAACAAAACAAAACAATTTGAATTTGAATATTATTATTATTTCATTTAAAAATGGTCTCTGACCACATGTCAATTAGAGGTACGAAGTACTTTTAAGAAATAGTGATACACTGACACTGACATGCAATGCAAGGAATAAGGATGTTGCCAAAAGCCTATTTTGTAGCATAGTAATTTATAATTTAATTTTGTCTAAAGTACAGTATGAGAAGCAAGCACGAGAGCCTGTCATTCACAGCCCACTGTACACACCCCAACAATGAAGATTCCTATACTTATGTTACTATACTTTAATATAATAATCATATTATATATTGATATTTTGAGTAGTATACATATACAGCTCAAAGCTTTCCTTTTTTGGATAAACATCAAACTAAACCCCATATAACCTCGTAGAATGATATCATTTACAACTTATAAACTATGAACAATGGTCACTATACCAAGAAAAATGATAGTTTATTATATTAAAGTTTGATTTATTTATTTATTTGTGGTTCAAAGGGAGGTGCTTAATTTATATTTTTGTATTTGCAAAAGAGAAACACCATATAACATCTTTGTTTTTCTTTTAGGGCACATGTATTCAGCATAATCCGATTTTGGTTGCCCCATATCTCCAGCTATTTCTTTGCCATTGTTAACACTCCTTTCAAATGTTATTATTTGGATTTGGATAGTAAAATAATTACATCCCAGTTCATAAGACCTAACACAATCGGTTTGTCAATATTGTTAGGTTGAACATCTTCAATAAGATTTAAATCTAAAATTTTGCAGTTATTTGTGAGTTTTAGATGCTTACTACTTCATCTATAAAAATATAAAATTACATCGCATATTTTTATGTGAGTTAGAGTTCCATCTGTATCTATATTTTTAGGGTTATTTTTATTTGTTTTTTTTTTCTTTTCAAAAATTGTTTCCCGTTAGTTAGAAGTTAGTTATAACCGGTTACTTGTATAGCCAATCCACTACTTATTTGCTATTTGAAGAAATAGTTAACCTGTAACTAACTTAATTTTCAGCTCATTGATTCAACGTATGAGTTCTTCCTTCTCAGTTCTCGCTAGTTAAAATGGATCTTTAAGGATAACCATTTATACTTCTTCTTGAAGCTCACCATGCAAAAATTATTATTAACATGAACTTGTGGAGATGCTAGTTGTTGATAGAATCTAAAATCATGATCATTCTGACATTAGTTAACTTCGCGATTGAGGAAAATGTGTCATAATAGTATAACCTTTCTATTTGATTGTAACCCTTTGCTACTAATTTGACTTTTAATCTCTAAATTGAGCTACTTGTCTTATGATTGACTTTGTATACCCACTTATTCCCTACATGCTTAACATCTGGAGGTAAAATAATCAAAGTGCCATTGTTCTTCAATGCAGTGAGTTCAGTTTCCATTGCCTTGACCCAAAAATTTAAGTTATAATCCTAATCATAGAATTTTGATTCATTAGACGTGGAAGATGACGGAACATCATATAATATTTTGGACTATGTTTTAAGTTATGTTCTTTGCATTTGAAGGAAAATAAGAGGTCATTTAGAGGAGTAATCAATGGTTATAGGAACATCTTGTATTGTTTTCATTTTGGTAATTCATCTTTATTCTAAATCATGCAACTTCATATGTGTTTTGAGTCTTTTTAGTGAGAAATCATTAAATCGGCAAAACAAGACATCACGTGAAGGATCAAGGACAAGAAGAATGAAGATCAACGATTCTTAGAAATTTTTTGAAGACAATACAATTTGAGGAAATTCGATCATCCCAAATTCTAAGGCATTTCAAGACGGAAGAGCGCTCGAAAACTACAAAATTCACACCTCGGCTACTGCCTCATGGGCCTTTGCACATGAGCCAAGCCCCCTTGCACATGCACCCCTACATGTCACTTCATGCGCCCATGCGCATGGCTGCGGGCAGAAAGCCTATTTTGCTTGTTTTCCAAGCTAGATATGTGGAAAAAGCTTAGTTCTCATCTCTTAAACCTTAAGAAATGATGCACTATAAATATAGACTCGTGCACACACTCTTATTCATTCAAAAAGATAGTGGTACAAGGCAAGGGTCAAGCATTAGAGCTTCAAGGTAGAGGATTTTCCTCCTCCTCCTCCTCTTGTTCTCTTCAGGATATGTTTTTCAATTGTTTTATAATGATGTCGGTTGCCATGTGAAACTAAACCTCTCTTGATTATGGTTCCAAGATGAACATCTTCTTAATTGTTGGATTCGATTAATAAAGTTTTTTTATTCAATTTATGATTCAAACATCTGATTTAATTTGTATATTTCTATTCTCAATGTTTTTCAACTATCAGTTGAATTGATCTTTAGGTGGAGATATATGACTGACGATCCTACCCCTGTCCGAACAAGACAGTAGTAATTTGATTATTTTCTAAAATAATCTCTTTTAATTGAATCTAAGTATGATCATTGGGTTTTGACTCATCTATAGGGGAACCCCGTAATTGTAACATTTTGAATCGCGGTGATATCAATTGACATTTCCAACTGTTATATCAAGGGGTCATATCCTACTTTCTTAAATCAAGACAAGTTATAAACTAATAATTGACCATATTAATTCCATCTAAGAAGGTAGAGGGGATTCAAGGATACCTTAATCGCAGCTAAACATCTGAATCAAACAACCTAACCTCGCATTATGCAGGACAATTACAAACATGCATACCCATTTATCTCTTTTTACTCAAATAAATTCCGTTAATTGCTAAATTGAACGACAATCCATGTGGTTACGATAAACTTACTACTTCATTACTTGTTACGATTTGTTGCACTTGTCAACTCTTCCATCAGTGGATACATACATTAAAAAATTGAGAAATGATATTTGTACAACTATTTTTGTACAACTTTCTCTTTCATACTCACATTATCTTCTTATTCTCTCTCTTCTTTTTTCTCTCTCCATTGTTTTTGACCAATGATAAGAGAGCACAACAAGATTGTCCCAAAAGTTGTAGCAAAAAAGTTGTTCAAATATCATTACTCTAAAAAATTAAACTGTGAATCTGATGGATTTGCCTGAGACGTATAATTTGAAATAGAATAGAGATTACATGAAGATGATGAATTTGGCTGATGAGTGGTGGAAGGGCAAACATGATTATTAAGTTGCAATGGTGGATGCTTAGGTCCTGTGAACCTTCTTTATTATGCAGTCTAGTATAAAGTGCTATGAAAGGCTGACCTAATTACTCATAGCTTAGGGATACAAACAAGCGCATTATGATCATTCATTTTTCAACAAGAAAGAATTTTAGCTGGCAATTGCTTGATTAGATTCACCCACATCAAGGATATCCTTAAGAATTCTTTTCAAATCAAGGAGTATAGGAACTTTGAAGTATTCCTTAGCCCTAAGTTCCAAGATCAGAGAAGATCATTTCGCTTTGTTAGAGAAAATAATGTGTATATTTCTTGACTGATAGTGAATATTTGAGCTACAAACCTATCAATACACCCTGTGATTCGTCGACCATCATGCTATACCAACATAATGGTCCTTAGTTCTATGATTGCGCCTTTACAAAAGGTTAATTTGTAGATTATTATAGATCACTACAACAAATCTTGATATCACCCTCATAGTGCAACAACTAAGTCAATTTCTCTTACACCTTACACAAGTTTACTTCAAAGAAAGTTGCTGGGTTCTTAGATATCTGAAACAAGCAACAACTCAAGGTTATTCTTTCCCAATTCATCTTTTAATTTGTTCAACTTTTGGGATTCTTAGGTGCTGATTGGGCAGGCTGTCCTGACACTAGAAAGCCGGTATGGTATCAAACATGTGCTTCTTTTTAGGTTCTTTGTGTCTTGGAGAACTATGAAACAAAAAAATTGTGTCCATATTTTATAGTAAGAATGAGTATAGCGTCCTTGCAGATTCTACTTGTGAAATTCAGTGGTTCTTATACTTGTGGCAAGATCCTGATGTCATCGCCTCCATAAAGCCTATGCTCCCTTGTGATGGCCAGAGTGCCTTGTATATTGTCGTGAACCCAGTTTTTCATGAGCGCACCAAACATTTGGTCAATATTTAAGCCCTTTTCCCGATTTCATTTCCCATATGAATTTGGTCGATATTTAACAATCTTCATCTTGCAATGAATCTTCCACCAGTTGAAGAAAGCCACAGTGCAAGCTAATTCAGTCAATCGAACACCATTTACACTTAGGTTAGTTAGTTAGAAGTTAGTTATAATTTTACTTGTGGTAAATGTTAACAACGTTTATAACACTTTTACGATGTTATTTATTTAATGTATGCTCCTAATATGGACTTCTAAAAAATGGTTTAAAGATAGACTCTACCTTTTTTTTTTTTTTAATTATTTTTTTTATTTTAAGAAAGACTACCTTTTTTAAGTAAAAAATGAGAACAAAAATAGTAGGGTTTGCATTTGGACCGAGTCCATATTAGACTGCCTCTTACCTAACGTAATAAAATATTTAAAAATTTAGAAATTTTTAAAAATTAAGAAAGGAAAAAGTATGATTAATAATAGTAATTTTAATGAAAATTTTAGAATTGTTCTTTGTGGGAAATGTGGGAAAGTGATATTTGATCTTTGAATATTTGAATATGAAAGTTGTGTCATGTTGTATTGATCTTAAACATATTTATAGAGGCTTTAGAAAATGTCCACGAAGCAAGGCTATGTTATACAAAGAGGCTCTACAATCAAAAGGAACGAGCGTAAAACACATTGATTAAAAATATTGAGTTTCTGCATGTGGTAATCCATTACTACAATTTTGTAATCGATTACCATAATGTAACGTTACAGAAATTTGAATTTTTTAAGCTGGAAATCGATTACCCATATCTGGTAATCAATTATTACACCATGGTAATCGTTATCCATGTCTGGTAATTGATTACTGCACCATAAAAATAAGTTTTTCAAACTTTTCGGAGCTTGCTTCACATGGACTCTTATTTTAAACTTAAAAAATAATTTGTAGTGAATTCAAATGGGTTTATGAGCATTATATAATTTTTTTTTTTTAGAGATGGTTATATAATATAACTATTAAAAGCAATAAATCAAAGATAAAGACATACTTACCAATATTCAAACAATATAATTTAAAAGTCTTCATCTTCATCTTGTGCCTCCATAGATTTTTTTTTCTTTTGTGATATGTATTTGTTATTATAAAATTCATTCAAGTCTAAGAAAGAAATCTTCTTCACAAACTTGATAGCAAAACTATTTTGATATACCTAAATTCGTCGGTTAAACAACAAATTTGTACCTAAATATGTGTAACATTACTATAATCCTCAAATATATCAAAATTATAAAAACATGATTAAGTATATATTTTGTTAGTTATTTTGATCTTTAAATATGTCTTTAATTAGTTAATTAGTTCAATATTCAAACGTATTTTTCATTAGAAAATTTAGTATAAAAATACAAACAAAAGATATATTTACAAATTCAATGTTTTCAAATATCATAGTGACAGTCCTCGTGAGCTTAGCTCAGTTGTTATGAAAAATGCATAATATATGCAAGGTCCGAGGTTTAAACCCCGACTACCATAAAAAAAAATATCATAATGACATCATCTCACGTACTCAGATTATCAAGAATGTGGGACAAATAAAGAATAAAGAAAGCAGAAAATGTTCGAGTTTTAAGCCGACCTCACAGAGAAACTGCAAGCCAGTGTTTGCTTCACGTCATTACTAATAAATTATTGCATGGTTTCTTGACCAACCCAACCCTTTGGAATGTTCTTCTTTTTCTATTGCTTTCTTTCATAAGTTTTTCTTTCTTCTTTAATACTACTGATCGAGAATGTTCTTCCTGATGCAACCTTGATGATTCTCCAAAACATTCTCGAACGTATTGGTTAACATCCATATACTCTTGAAGTGAGCACAACATTTTCATATCTTCTTTAATTCCCATAACATTGACACACTATATATTTAAAGTTATTTGAGAGCAATGTCGTTTTCATTCGTTAATGTGCAATGAATCTTTTCCCATCCTTAAAGTGTGCTCCTCCTCGATGTCTCAAGTTTTATTCTCACCGATGTCAATTTAGGTGGACTAGCATATTTAGCTTCTTTAAGAAAAAAATTATTTTCCTGACCTGAAAAAAATAAAATAAAACCAATATCACGATCAAGATAGAAGTTCTAATCCACATTAAACCACAACCCATACTTCCTTGAACAACAAACAAACTACACTCGAACAAACACAATAAGAGATGTGTCCTAACAACCCTTATTTAGCTCATAACACAAATATACGGTTAGAATTAATTTAGAAATAACAAAACACAACCCAAAGTTCAAGGAATAACAACATCAGAGGAAACTAAGAAATCATATATTAATCAAAGGAACATGGGTAACACTCATGTAAACATGTTACTGAAATGGAAAGAAAAGAATCAAAGATCAAGACAAAATCCTAACACATATTAAGTATTGCAAAAGTGCAACACGTTGACAGCCTTTAATGAAGCTTAAATTTCTTCAACAATGATTTTTTACTTGATAATATTTACTTACAGAGGTAGAAAAAAAAAAGATTCATGGAAATGAATTAAGGAAGTGAAAAATATCATTTATATAGAGCTTAGGGTTATTTCAAGCGCATGAGCGCTAAGATTATGCTACTGGAGCAATATTGCTAACTGTGTCTCATGTCTTGACCACCTCATGTGACATCACCCACAGACTAACATGAACGAGAAATGGGGCAAGCATTCATGATTTAACCGCCACTTGCAGAAGTGCGTCTGCAATATTCGTGGGAAACCTTGGAGCCTAAGCTCCGCAAAGTCTTTCACCACCTCGACCAACCCGTTGTCACCTCCAAATTGATTAATAGAAATATGTGCTTCATAGTGTACAACACCAGAAGCTCGGTCGTGGTCTTTATAAAGGTAAGCACATTATTTTTTTGAAAATTGTTGAAGACACATTTAGTTTGGCTGAGAAACACTAGTAATTTACCCAAATACCCCCTCGTCAGTTAACCGCAGAAGTAAAGAACCGGCGACAGTTAACTACCGAAGTTGCTTCCACATTTTCCATATTCAGATGCAAAGGGCGACGACGAAGGAGATGGAAAGTTTTGAAACAGTCTGCAAGAACCCAAATTTCGAACAAAAGATCTGAGAAATAAGAGGAGGATGCCAAATTTCGAAGGAGAAGAGAAAGAGAAGAACCCTTATTTTGGGTTTTTGAAGCTCTTATGCCTTTATATACGTGCCACGTTGGACGCCAATCTGGCTGCGCCACATAATCACTTCCTAACGGCACAGTTAGTGTTTTGACGGTAGGACGAAATTGACA
This sequence comes from Medicago truncatula, assembly GCF_003473485.1. NCBI lineage: Eukaryota > Viridiplantae > Streptophyta > Magnoliopsida > Fabales > Fabaceae > Medicago > Medicago truncatula. Next base: position 9,899,568 of record NC_053047.1, on the reverse strand, counting down.
TCAGTTAGTGGAGTTAAATGACCAATTTGGTGATTTTAGGAGTTATGGGACCAAAACGAAAACGAAGAATTAATTAAGGGACCAATTGATTAATTTAGTCCAATATGAAGAAAGGAATCAAACATATATACTGAGTTTTCACTTGTGTTGATATGAGAAATTTGAAGAATGCAACAAAGTTGTAAGGAAGAGGTGTAAATAATATAATGATTTGCTTCCATAAGTACAATTGCAAGGAACTGAGATTTTACAGACGCACACACCAACATTGTACGCAAACAACGCTTTATGATTTCATCGGCAGTTGTTGAAGCAATTTCGGTAGTTAACTATCGCCGGTTTTTTACTTCTGCAGTTAACTGCCGAGGGGGCATTTGGGTAAATTACTAGTGTTTTTCAGCCAAACTATATATACTGAGTTTTCACTTGTGTTGATATGAGAAATTTGAAGAATGCAACAAAGTTGTAAGGAAGAGGTGTAAATAATATAATGATTTGTTTCTATAAGTACAATTGCAAGGAACTGAGATTTTACAGACACACACACCAACATCGCTTCATGATTTCATCGGCAGTTACCGAAGAAATTTCGGTAGTTAACTGTCGCTGGTTCTTTACTTCTGCAATTAACTGTCGAGAGGGCATTTGAGTAAATTATTAGTGTTTCTCGGTCAAACTAAATGTGTCTTGAGCAATTTTCTTATTTTTTTACTAAGTGAAAACTTTAGAGTAAAAAAGTCAATATTGTACGTTTTGACCATTATTTCAACTCATTGAGATTGATTGACAAGTTTAATCTATATATAGAGCCAACTGGCGTTTTAAAAAAGCATGCATTTATATTGCTAAAATCAAAACAAAACAAAAATAAAATGCATTCTTCCTATTTTACCCTAAAGACAAAAATGATTAGGATGGACAAAGTTATGAAGGGTGTGCAGGAGTGGAAAAGTACCGACACGACCATAATTTGTGATGATAGATATATATATCCATCTTTTTCCCAACATATTTTATGAAAAAAATAATATTTCTCCTATTATACCTTCTAAAATCCTAAATTTTCATAGGAAGACTTTAAAACCAACAATTTCTATCCTCCACATATAAACCATTCTTTTTCCATTGAATGATAAAAGTGTCATGTTAACACGCAAAGCAAAAAAGATACTTAAAGTGAATGTTACTTCAATATTATATTTCATAAGTGAAGAGAAATTATTTGTTTCAAGGAAATTACATTAATTGTTATCATTTTGTACAATAATATTATATTTCATAAGTGAAGATAAAGAGTATGTATATAGGCGGTTCTGAGAATTAGAATGGAGGTTCACCCCTATTATGAAGGATATCTTCTATTGTTGTTCACCCCTATTATGAAGGATATCTTTTATTGTTTTTTTGTCTGTAATTTGAAATCCGAATCCTGCATATATTATGTACTGTCCCTATCAACTATTAAACTGACGAAGACTTCTATTTAATATATAGTCATATGTATTTCATATTTGATTAAAATTAAACACCAAATTAGTGAAAATAGTGGATTTTACTAAAACAAGAGAAGAGATATGGTATTTTACTAAAATTAGTAAGAGTCTCTCTTTAATTTTTTGTTTTGTTTTGAGATTCATATAAATGCACCCGTTTACTAACCGACCTCTCCTGGCTATCATCACCAAGTACATGTCATGGGGTTGGATTTTAATAGTGAGAAAAGAAATTCAATGCATACTGCTCCCATATTTTTTTCAGCATTAAATTTTTTTCTCACTTTTATTTTATACTATTTGTAAGAGTTGAAGACGTCTGCCTAATTAATAAAAATTCATCCCATATTTACTACTCAATTGTTATTAAGCCTATGCAACCATCCAAATTTTTTTGTGTGGTTAAAACCATCTAATTTTGTATTAAAAGTCTTGATTTAAATGTAATAGCAAGAGTATTATAGTGTCGTTAATAATTAACTAGATGTTAAAGAACAATTAATTCTGTTTTATTGAATAAATTAAACTAAACGCGAATTTATTGAAGTCTTATTAAAATCATACTCCCTCCGTCCCTAATTATAAGACCTTTTTGAGAATTTTTTTTGTCCCTTTTTATAAGACCCCTTTGTTATTTCCAACTACATTAATTATTTCTTTACATACATGCCCATATTTATTATACATCTTTTTCTTCAATCAGCAATAAGTAGCATATGGAAAACATAAACTAACTCTCTCTCTCTTAAGGATAAAATTGTAAAAACAATAGTGATTACAAACAACTTTAATACAAATATCCGTTTTCTTAATTCCCGTGATTTTAGCAAAAGGGTCTTATAATTAGGGACGGAGGGAGTAGTATTTTTTTGGTAATGGAGAAAACAATAGAGGGGGAAAAACAAAAATCTAAAATACAACAAATGACATTCTGAAAATTGGATACTACGTAGTATGGGTGCAGGTACGATAAGATAAGTACTTACGGCTACGCAAATTTTTTTAAATTTAGGATACTTATAAGCATATGCAATATTTGAAAGAAATATGTTTTAATTATTCTTCATTACTATATAAGTGCAGATACACAATTTACAAAAATAATACATGTGATCAAAACATAAAGTGTAGTTTTGGTGTAAATCATAATAATATATTTTCATACAAATGTTAGGATATCAATAAATCATAATCTAAATTCTCACAATCTTTTCTCACCTTTTTTCATCTTCATCTTTTCTAGGATATCCATCCTAGAAGTGTCTTATAAGTACCAACATGTGTTTACACCTAAAAATATTTTATCTTTTTATTCGACATTGGGAAACAGATGATTAAGGTTTAGGAAATCCCCTTGACGAGAGACACTTAGGCAAAGGCCGAGACAACCAAGTGATGTAGAGACGATTCTTTCTCAAGTCAACTAACGAAAAACATGTGTCAAAAGCATATATCAGATTGAATAAACGTTGAGGAGGACTCGACAATGAGACTCAAAACTCATGCTTTATGTTTACAACTCCATTAACCATGAAGAGCGATGAGAAAAGAATAATGTTCATGGAGGAGATGCGCCCAAAGAACTTATCAATTGATCATTCCATGAAGAAAGAAGCTAAGAACCAAATGTGGAGCTACATTGCTTGAGGCGGTTGTACATTGTTATTGCCACTCCAAGAAGAGTTTGGATGATTCGCCCAATCCGAATTATAAGTGTTGGAGTAGGGGTTTCTTTGTTGCTTTATGATAACAGGTCATCCTACGTTATTCTTAGCATGTTTTTCAGTTAATCTTCGTCCAAAATAGAGGATTATTAGAAAAACGGTTTATTGTTTTCGGGACATTTGTAATGTTTTCTATATTGAGTCATGTAATTATGGTTTTTGGCAAAGCAAAATATTTGAAGACTTGTGAAGACTTTGGGATGACAATGAATGTAGATTCAAGAGGCCTCAGAAGACATTACAAACAGAGGAGTTATGTTCCCAAGCCAAAAGCCTTTTTATATGGAAGCAAACATCCAAAAAGACGAAGAAACATGTGAATAATGCAAAACTGCAAACTCATGCGCCTTGATCATGGGGGCATATGCCTTGAGCATGTGCCATGCGACTTGAGCACTGGTTAGGCACCTTGAGCACAACTTTTTGGCCTATGCTCCCTAGTTTTTCGACCCAAACCCAGTTAGAAACTTGCCTATGAACATAACTCCTCTCATTCACAGTTTCTCATTCAGAACGTAGCGGTTCAAGAGGAAGGCAAGTACTAGGAGCTTCAAGGGAGGAGTTTCTATCCACACTCTAAGTCTCTAGGGTATGTTTTATTTCTTTTGTAATATGTCTTTAGTTACAATGAGTAACTAAACTTTTTTAGGTTAGGGTTCTAAGATGAACCTCTATTTTGTTTGTTGGATTATTTAATTTAAGTTCTTTATTTAGTTATTATTTGAATCCTATTTAATTTTACTATTGCGTAAAGATTTATCTCCTCTGAAGCGAACCGCCTTGAGATAACGATACTTAAGAAGGTTACATACCTAATTTTGGTGCAAACCCACCTAAATCAGGAAGTAATTAAGATAACGATTAACAGTAATTATGGAAACACAATGAGTTCATAACTTAAATCAGCATAGTAATTTTATTATTCTTTCATCATTTGTAAGGTAGACGAGATAGGGCTGATTGTTTGTAGAACTATCGAGAGGGAGAATATGTTGATGTCCTTCAAAGATTCAATAGATGATGGTACCTTTAGGACACTCAGAATTTAGGTACCATAATATATGTTGTTAGTGTTAATACCTATGAGGAAGTAAGAACCTACATGTACCTTTTACGCACGTAAGTGTATCTTCCAATAGGACCGACAACCCAAAACACTGAAAAGCATAGAAACTCAGGGAAGGTTGCAACTAAAAGTTGAAGGGAAATGAACCCAGAACTCTGAGAGAGTAGGACACACACGTACAAACTTGTGTGATCAGTAGATGCAACTTGAAAGCTGGTAGGTAGTAAAACCCCATGAATTCATCACTTAGATAGAAGACGCTAAAAACTGAATAATGTTTGACCATTAATTAATTCCAACAAATGGATAGAGGGAATTCGAAGAATCCTAACCGCCGCTAACATTCTGCAATCAAAAACTAGGTTAAGTCCAAAAATCTTGCTCTTCTACCAACGCACTAAATTGTAAAACCCCCCTTTATCTTTTATTTTATTGTTTTTATTTATTTTCTTGTTCCTAAATAAGTAACTTGAATTTCCTAGTTGAATCGATAATCTATGTGGATACGATACTCTACTTACACTTTATTATTTATTTTCTTGTTCCTAAATAAGTAATGTGAATTGCCTAGTTGAAACGACAATCCATGTGGATACGCGACTCTACTTGCACTTTATTACTTGGTAACCAATTTGGTACACTTGTCAAAGTCCGACCATAACTTTGGGTTAGCACCCTGTCTTTATCTACAACACAGAGATTGATCAATGTCCTGAGTGTTGACTTGGTCAAGAGACATAACTTCTTAATACTTAGAATTTCCTATATGGGGAACGCACACACCACCGTAGGCGCGTACGTATTATCTCTTGTTGGCGATGGTTTGGATGATGGAAGGAGGGAAGATAACGACGGCGGCGAGGGTGCGGATGGTGGGAGGAAGGAAGACGACGACAATTTAGATTAGAGAAAAGAGAAATGATTTTTTAACATCAAAATTTTTATATTAAATATATTGTCTTTTGGTTTTAAATATTTGAAATTCAGAAAAGATAAACTGTAAAAAAAATAGAAAAAGATTAACTCACATTTTTTACATATATCGTCTTTATTTTGATATTCAAATACCACAACTATTTTGAATAAGAGGATTTTTCATATAAACTTGTATATTCTACCTTATTAACAAACCAACACAATATTTGTTGGATATTTGTATATTGGATTCACTTTTGCTTAAAACAAATATTCAAGTGAGATGTTGGACACGATGTGCCAACATCCCTGCATGGTTCAGTTGACCTGGACCTTGCCTTGTTTTTCGCATGCACTAGTTTATTTAAGGAATCCACGCCTTTATTCTTGTTGGTCAAGCTACGTGTTTATAGCACAGGATCATATCGGTTGTGATTTCCTAAGAATGTGCTATCTACTTAGGAAAGTTTGGACGTGATCAGGATGTTCCTAATAATGTCCCTACATATTAGGAGTTTCCTTTTCTGGTTCTGTTGTTTGTGAAATGGATCACCGTTTGTTCTAAAGCCCAACAAAGTTTACTGACCCGTATTGCTTCAGTATTTAAACAAGAGTGGAAGACCTAGAGTATCATTTAAGCCGTCATTTTGAAGATTAGATTGTTTAGGGTTTTGAGTCTGTTATTTGTGAGCCTTTCGTGTATCATCTTGATGCATGTTTACGACTGTGTTTGAGTTTTAATTTGTGCACTACTCTGAAGCTTTTAAGCAAAGAGTTAGGTAGAATGTAAACTGCACCAATGTTGTGAAGCACGGTGTTTAGTTGTTTTTTTTTTAAGGTAACTTCATTTGATTGTGTTTGTATATTGAGAATCACAGGGGTTGTGATCATTTGTTAGGGAGTGAGATGGGATCTCAGATCAAGAGTTCCTAGGTTGAAGTCAGTACGGGTAGGTCCTAGGTCATATAGTGCAAACGAGGAGTTTGCTGAGAGCTATTGAATAAGGACTACACTAGTGGATTTCCTTCCTGACTTGGTAGCCACCAGAATAGGCGACGTTGTACCGAACTGGGTTAACAAACTCACTGTGCCATTTTTCTTTCCTGTCATTTAAATTTTGATTTGAATATTTATTAGCTTAATGTTCTAATCATCTCTCAACATCTATTTATTTCTATAACTTGTGTTGGAACATCACGTAGAACATCTTAAATCTGACGTGCCAGAATTTCAATATTTTATATACTTAGTTAGATTTAATTTTACTGGCCATCTTGGCTTATATATTTCAATCATGTAATGCATTTCTATAACCATGGTTCTTAGCTTTTTTTTTGTGAGTGGTTAAATTGCAACTTTGACCTTCCTATTTTCTCATTTAAAACTTCATGTCTTTAATATTGCTTTAATAGTGAAGTGACACAATTTTCCGTTGAGTGCGAGTTATTGTTGAATTCTAGGATACCTTTTGCGAAAATGAAAATGGTAGTTGTCACCCTCCGGAAAAAAGCAATAGTGGAAAAAAAAAGTATCACAAGCTTTCAAGTTTCCATGCATGCTAATTGTCCCTGTGAGCTTATCTCAGTTGGCAAGGATATGCATTGTTATAGGCAGGGACTGGGGTTCGAGCCCCGGACACCTCATTTATTCACCTTATTCTAATATTCTAACCACTAGACTACTTGACAAAAAAAAAAAAAGCAATTTCTGACATTAAATTTTTTATAATAAATATATTTTCTTTTGGTTCAAAATACTGGTAAGTCATAAGAGAAAAGAATTAAAATACAAATAAAGCTAACACATATTTTTACATAAACCATATTTACTTTTGACCCTCCTGTTTTCTCACTCAAAGTTTCCTGTCTTTAATACTAAAGTGACGTAGTTTCCCGTTGAATACGGGTTATTGTAGAATTCTAAGCTACCTTTTGTAAAAGAGAAAAATGATATTTGTCAACCATATTTTGACCCCCGGTTGTATCTCATTCAAATTTCCGTGTCTTTAATATTTAATGATCTTTAATAGTGAAGTGACATAGTTTCCCGTTTACGGGGTATGGTTGAACTCTAGGCTACCTTTTCCGAAAATGAAAATGATAGTTTTTATCCTAAAAAGGCAATAGTGCAAAACAAAACATTGCAAGCTTTCAAGTTTCCATGTATACAAATACATTACAATGGAAGGATTTTTTAACATCAAGATTATGATATTAAATATATTGTTTTTTGGTTTGAAATATTTGAAAGTCGTAAAAGATAAAAAAAGTTAAAAACATAAAAAGATTAACACATTTTTTTACATATACCGTCTATATTTTTATATTCAAATATCACAACTATTTAGAAGAAGAGTATTTTTCCATTTATACTTTCAAACCATGTAATATATTTCTATAACCTGGTTCTTAATTTTTTTCATTGTGGCTAAGTCGCATCGTTGACACCCCTTATTTTTCACTGAAAATTTATTGTCTTTAAAATTGAAGTGACACAATTTTCCGTTGAATCCGGGTTATTGTTGAATTCTAAGCTCCCTTTTTTAAAAATGAAAAATGATAGCTGTTAGCCATATTTTGACCCCCAGTTGTATCTCATTCAAATTTTTGTGTCTTTAACACTTAACGATCTTTAATAGTGAAGTGACATAGTTTCCCATTTACGGGGTATTGTTGAACTCTAGGCTACCTTTTGCAAAAATGGAAATGATAGTTTTTATCCTAAAAAGGCAATAGTGCAAAACAAAACATTGCAAGCTTTCAAGTTTCCATGCATACTAATACATTATAGTGGAATGATTTTTTAAAATCAAGATTATGATATTAAATATATTGTGTTTTGGTTTCAAATATTTGAAAGTCGTAAATGATAAAAAAGTTTTTTTTTCTTTTTGAAAGAAAAAGATAAAAAAGTTAAAAACATAAAAAGATGGTCAAATGCATCTAAAGGTCCTTTAAGTTTTTTGTTTTTCCCAAAGTGGTCCTTTAAGTTTCAAAAGTTCCAAACAAGTCCTTTTAGTTTTTGAATCGTTTCAAACAAGTCCTGATGTAGATAACATAGTTGGTAATTGCTTCCTTGAACTCATCTTTGGTACCAAATCTGCCTCCTAACACCCACTTAAAATTAGTCATCTTTTTAAGCATGACAAATGGTGGATAATGCTCTTTGTTTCTATCATCTGAATCAATTCACCATCATCCTCTAAAAGGACTTGTTTGAAACGATTCAAAAACTAAAAGGGCTTGTTTGGGACTTTTGAAACTTAAAGTATCACTTTGAAAAAAACGAAAAACTTAAAGGACCTTTAGATATATTTGACCTAAAAAGATTAACCATTTTTCTTAGATATACCGTCTATATTTATATATTCAAATATCACAACTATTTAGAAGAAGAGTATTTTTTCGTTTATACTATCAAACCATGTAATGTATTTCTTTAACCATGGTTCTTAATTTTTTTATTGTAGCTAAGTTGCATCTTTGATACCCCCTAATTTTCACTCAAAATTTATTGTCTTTAAAATTAAAGTGACACAATTTTCCATTAAATCTAGGTTATTGTTGAATTTTAGTCTACCTTTTTTAAAAGTTGAATTTTTTTTTTTTTGAGAGAAGTTGAAATTATATTTGTTAGCCATCTTTTGACCCCAAATTGCATATCACTCATATTTTTCCGTGTTTAATATTTTATAATCTTAATAGTGAAGTGATACAGTTTCCCGTTGAATACAGGGTATCTTTGAATTCTAGGCTACCTTTTGTGAAAATGAAAATGATAGTTTTCACCCTAAAAAGGCAATAGTGCAAAACAAAATATTACAAGCTTTCAAGTTTCCATACATACTATAGCATTTTAGAATAGAAGGATGATTTTTTAACATCAAATATTTTATATTAAATATAGGTTTAATTGCACTTTTGACCCCCTATATTTCCAAAAGTTGTGATTTTGGCTCCTAACTAATTAAAATACAAAACAGCCCCTTATATATTGGATCTTTGGCAGTTTTGACCCCCAAGGCCAATTTTGACTCGGTCAACGCACACGTGTATTTTTTTATTATTTAATTAATTGTTTTTATTTTTGTAATTAAAAAAATATTTTTTAATTATTATAAAAAGTTTATTTTTTTATTAAAAAAATAAAAAAAAATTTTAATTTTTTAAATTAAAAAAAAGTTATTTTTTAATTTCTTAATTTTTTTTTTCTCTCAATTTTTTTTTTGTTAAAAAATAAACAAATATTTTTATTTTATTTTTTTAATTAAAAAAATTAAGTAATGTGGGTGCCACGTCAGCAAAGACCAAGTCACAAAACTGTCAAAGATCCAATACATAAGGGGTTGTTTTGTATTTTAATTAGTTAAGGCCAAAATCGCAACTTTTGGAATGATAGGGGGCCAAAAATACAATTAAACCTTAAATATATTATCTTCTGGTTTGAAATATTTGAAAGTCATAGAAGATGAAAAGTAAAAAACAGAAAAAGATTAACACTTTTTTTACATAGACCGTCTTTGCTTTATAATCAAATATCACAACTATTTAGAATAAGATATTTTTCCGTATAAAATAGTATTTTGATACCCTATTGACATAACAAATTCATATTTTAAATATTTAGTTAGATTTACGGTATGTAATATATTTATTTAACTATGGTTCTTTGTTTTTTTTTTTTGTTAGTTAAGTAAATGGTCCTTATAAATATTCAGAATTTCATTTTTTGTCTACAAAATAAAATTGCATTCTTTAGACCTTGTAAAAAATTTTGTCAGCATTTTTTGTCCCTGTAAAAAAATATATCAGCATTTTTAGTCCTTGTAAAAATTTTACGTCAGCATTTTGGTCCCTAGAATGTCACAGGGACTAAGAAATATGATTTTATTTTGTAAAAACTTAAAAAAATATGAATATTCTATAGGAACCATTTAATTAATTAACCTTTTTTTTATTGTGGCTAAATTGCAGTTCTTACCTTTCTTTTTTCTCATTCAAAATTTTGTCTTTAATAGTGAAGTGACGTGGTTATCCGTTGAATGCGGCTTACTGTTGAATTCTAGGCTACCTTTTGTATAAGTGAAAATGATGTTTAATAGACATCTTTTGACCTCCTGACCCCCGATCGTTACTAGTGAAGTTACGCAGTTTCCCGTTTAATACTGCCTATTATGGGGTATTGTTGAATTCTAGGTTATATTTTATGAAAATGATAGTTTTTACCCTGAAAAGGCAATAGGGAATTTTTTTTTACAAGCTTTTAAGTTTCCATTCGTGCTAATATATTTTAGAATAGATAAATGGTCTTTAAGTAGGACTCATAATTGGTTGTAGTTTTTTTTTTATTGACAAAAGAAAACCAATATTCACTCATTCAAATTGATATAATATATCAAATACTATAACATGATCAACATTGATAAAAATGTAAATGGTGAATATGCGAACAAACTCACAACATCCAAGATAATAGAATACAACGACAAAATGCATACAAATAATATGATAAAATCTAAATCACCAAAATACCCATGCTTCTGAATCTACAACATTGACACACAAATCATTGATTGAACATGTGATTGACTAAAATTGGTCTTTCAATAAGTACCAAACAATCATCGCAACAAGACGTGAAATCAAAGAACGTTGTGCAAGACGATGAAATCACGAAAAACACAAGAAAAAACTTGATAGGAAATCATTTATTTAGATTGAAAAAAAGACAAAAAAATATGAAAATGAGTGATTTTAGGTTGAAAAATTATGACCTAAAACCACCTCTCTTCGATGAGTGAAAGAGAAAAGAACTTAGAGGAAAAATGGAGTTTCTCTCACTAAAAAACTTGAGCCAACTATAATTGGTTGGAACTATGATACATAGACATCCTTAGATGACAATACATCCCTTGACACCCATACAAAAATTTGACACGTGGCCATGTGGATCTCACACAAACACATTTTCTCTTTCATCTTCTCTTTTCTCTTCCTAATGCATAAGGTATACAAGGATGTATGATAAATGAAGGATGTCCATATAACATTATTCAATTAGTTGTAATTTGTTTACAATGTATTAAAATTTTAATTAATTTGTTTGAAACTCAGTTAATGGAATGAGAACTATATTATATATGAGAGTAATCTAGAATCCTGCGGTATTTTTGACTTGTAGCAATGCATGACATGAGAAAGGAATAGCTACATAAAGGCTATTTATGTAATTTAACTATTCAACATTTATATAAAAACAACCAAAAGCAGTGTTACTGTATTCCATGTACTTTATTCACATCTCTCACATCATCAAACATATATATATTATTTTAGCTACCTAGGTTTCATCATATCTTCAAAAGAAGAAAAAAAAAAACATTTTTTTTCTTATTTTCTTTCTTCCACATTGGAATGGAAGATCAACAACAAAACCAACATGTTCAGTCTCAAAGTTCCAATACTAATAATCCAAACAACACTGAAAAGAGTGAAACTGTGAGATCAAGATGGACACCAAAACCTGAACAAATCCTTATACTTGAATCCATTTTCAATAGTGGAATGGTCAATCCACCAAAAGATGAAACCGTTAGAATAAGAAAACTTCTTGAGAAATTTGGAGCTGTTGGTGATGCCAATGTTTTTTATTGGTTTCAGAATCGCCGCTCTCGCTCTCGACGCCGTCAGAGGCAGATGCAGGCCGCCGCCCAACTAGGCGGTGGCAGTACAAATGCAAATCCATACCACCAATACCAGTGCAGTACCAACAGTACCTCTTTGTCTCTTGGTACTGCACTTGGTTTTGGTGGTTCCTCAACTTTCACTATGAATTCTTCTTCTTGTTCAACTTATAATAATAACTTTTCGGGTTCGTCTTCATCATGTGCTGGTGGGGTTGGTGCTGGTGCTGGTGTTGGGGTTGGTCTTGGTCTTGGTGCTGGTGCTGGTGGAGAAGAAGGGTTTGGTGGTTTGTACTTAGGCTCTACTCAAATCAATTTGCCTCAAATGGAGAATACTTCAGCTGCTTCATCAATTATGCAGCCTTCTGATCATGCTTCAAATTTCAACTATTACCCAGGTATGTGATTAATTTATTGCATGGGTGTGTTATAATCATATAATTTTTGAAACTTCAAGCATGAATAAAGTTTTTTAAAAAATTTGATTATTTCATTCTTAATGTATTTTTATGTATGAACAAAAAAACATGATTTCAAACAATTCATATGAATTCTATTTTATTTTATTTTATTTTGATCCCAACTTAAACAGGTTCCTTACATGATTCATTTGGTAAATCTTCTTCCAAATTTTGTTATCATCTTAACAAAACCCCCTTTTCAAAAAAAAAAAGATATTTTTTAGATTCTCTTCGTGACAAAACCTTTTTAAGGACAAAAATTAGTACTAGAATCTATATTAATTTTCTAAACATAAATTAATTTAATACTTCTGTCATGTTATTAGTCTACTTTAAATATTTTTTGTTTAATTTTTTTATAATGATTATTATAATAAACTCTAAAACAAGTTAGAACTTTCATTAAATCCTTTGACAAGTGTTGTAGATTCAGATTCACCTATTTTTTATTTTTTAATAAAACTATTCTTTTTTTGGGTTGTAATCAGTTTTGATGGTGATGGAAGAATTAATAAAAGTGGAAACCCTTTTGTTGATTTGACAGTTCCTGGGATTAAATGAAAAGCATAAAAGTTGTACTAATCTTCTTTTCCGGAAAAACATGAGTTCACTTTTCTTGTTTCAGTTTCTGTTCTTCCCTTTTTATCACATTCCTTTCTGGGTTTCATCCAAAACTAATTGCTTAATTACAAAAATTTCTAAACCCTAGATTATTTTTCTCTATTCACTTTGCTAATTTTGTTATACTCTTCTCTAGGCCATTGATTAGATTAAAAAATTATTAATTTAGATAATTTACATGATCTCATCATAAATTGCAACATTATATATTGTCCATATTATACCAAATTAGTGAAAAGAAATTGCTATTTTTTTTTATAACTTATTTTATGATATTCTGTGCCCTTCATTTTGGCTTCCCAATGTAAAGTGTGACAAAGGGAACTCCTTTCTTCATTCCAGAAAAGAGGAGGTTACAATGCAACAAATTAATCTAATACACTCATAATTCTAAAATGTACAAGATTTCAAATTGCATTCACAAATCGATTACAATTACAATTGTGGCGATGATGTAACGATTAATGTATGTTTGAATTGACTAGTTTGACGTCATGATTATGTTGAAACTACAGAGTGTAGCTTTGTCATGGCTTACGTCCTTTCTGCCAATATCACCGACAATTGAAACCTACAATTAATATTGTGAGAAAAAGACGATAATAAATAAACTAAATTTGTCCTGGCATGATTTTTATATAATTATTTTTATAATGAAGTTTTATATATTGTTTTTTATATCATAAGTAATAGTTTTGTTTTGTGTTTATAATTGATTAATATGCTTTAATCTTTATTTATATTAATTTTAGGGGGAATAGGATATGGGGGGAGTAATGTTTCAGGTGTGATCACAGTGTTTATCAATGGAGTTCCAACAGAAATGCCAAGGGGTACTGCAATTGACATGAAAACAATGTTTGGTGAAGATGTAATATTGGTTCATTCCTCTGGAGTCTCAGTTCCAACCAATGAGTTTGGTTTCTTGATGCAGAACTTGCAGCATGGTGAAAGCTACTATCTGGTAATTACCACTTATTCAATATAATTTTCGTCTCATTATAAGTGTCGTCTTTAAAATATTTTTTCGACTCAAATTATTTATCACTGTTTTTTTATCGAAAATTAATTTACCATTATAAACAAACTGCGTCTGATATGAACCTCTCAAAAATAGTTTAAAGGTTGCTATTTATCTTGTTGGTAATTTTTTATTTTTTATTTTATAATTAAGAGACATTTTTTGTGTATACCAAAATAAAGCTTTTGAAATAAATGTTTTGGTGTTTTTGTGTCAGGTGTCAAAGCAAGCACAAGCATGATGAAAAAATGAACAAGCAGCACAACTGGACAAATGGAAGCTTTGGTTATAAACATATATATGTTTCTTCTATATATTACCTTCTCTCTTTTTTTCTCCATTCTCTTAATATTTGATAAGTGACTCAAATATTAGAGTTACTATATGTGATTATAGAAAACTATATCTATTTATCAATTATTAAATTATAAACCTAAAGATCTCATCCTTGTGTATTATAAACTTCCTAATATAATAAAATAAAAGACTCTTGTGGAATGTATATTTTCATGTATTGCTCCATTTGACATTTGATTTTTTTTCTCTTTTTTAAACAACAAATGTTAGTGTTGTGAATAAATGTTTGTATTATGCTAAGAGTGGGAATCTAACTTTAGACATTCTAATCCAGCCATCTTGATTTTAATATCCAATTTAGTAAAGATGGCATGAGACTATCAACCTATAAGGACAAGTCCTATATCAGCTGAATCTAGATTTTTAGGAACCCTAGTTTCAAATAGTTTATGCAGTTTATACTTAGGCTTTCTCTCTTGGCCTCTTGAGTTTTTTGGTGTTTTTTTAAGGACTAAATGCACTTTGCAAGGCGCTCGTATCTCTCCCTCTCTCTACTACTTTGCACCAAATATCACTTTTTTTTAACGGCATAATTTATTAATAAGCAAGTCCCTAAACCAAATATCAATTACCTTAATGTTGGGTGTCCAAGTACTCCCATGTATATTTTTTTGTTGTTGTAATAAATCAGTCATTTAATTAATTAAACGCATTATTTCCCATCAATTTTGTTACAAAAATACTCTACATGGACGGTGTAATGAAAACATATACGAACCGTGAATACTTTCCTAAGGATCTAGGAATCCTCCCAAAGGATCTCAGAACCCTCATAGAGGCCTCATGACCCTTTTAAAAGGCTCTAAGGCCCAAGCCCCCCCCACCCCACCACCACCACACACACACCCCAAGGGTTCCGCCTCAACCATCTCTAGAAGCCTCTAGAGTTGGATAGAAAGACTTAAATGCCCTCATTACTTGGGGCTTAAGTCACGAGAGTTCAGGTCCATAGAGGGCTATAAATACCACCCTTGAGAGCCTTCTCAAGACATGACCAATATGATGCTAAACGCTAATATTGATTATTGTACTTCTGCAAGTACAATACCTTTCTCCTCCAAGAAAGCATTTCCTTCGTCCATTCTTTTGTTTTAGATAAGCCAAGAACACAAAATTGCATCAAAATGACATTTATACATCTGAACTACATTGGCACCCTTAAAGGAATGTGTTTCTTGACTTCACGTCAATTTCCTAATACATTTAGAAACCAAAACAGAAATTTACTCTTAATGAGATTAAGTCCAACATCAGATATGTTTAATAAAGGGTTGTCTAATATAGATCTGGTTCAACCAACGGTGGACCCTACTATTTTAAGTAAATTTTAATAAAATATTTTTTTATTCTCCATTTTTTATTATTATAAAATTAAAATTTTACTAGAAACGGTAAAGGTTCACCATTGAATATTTTCGAGAGATTCATATTAGACACTCAAATTATCATAGTAAATTTTGCCTATAATATAACAATATATATTATTTCCCTTGGCGGACTTCTATCTGGTTAATATTATACAGAAATAAAAAATAAAAACAGAAAAGTACATGATATGCTAAATGAGAACAACCATGTAGCCGACTGCACTTTAATTTTGGATTGTTATGTTTTGAGGAATCCTCAAGTTCACCTATATTGATGTATTATGAGATTTACGAGTTATGACTTTGTGAGGTTATATGATGTATTTTCGCTGCGACTGTTTTATAATTATGATAATGATGAAGTAACACCTTGAACCTTTATGATTATCTGTTGATTTATTATTAAATATTGCATGTGGGGTTTGAGAGTGTTACCAGTTGAATAGGATAAGGTCTGATTGTTGGTTGGTATAAAGAACTTTTTTTATCTCAACTCTTTTATTTTTAAGAAAAAAGATATGATAATTTTGAGTTTAATCAGAAAATAAGTTACGTATTACCCATATATTGTTCAAAACATGATTCGAATTCAGATTATACAAACAATTCATATTTAACAGAGGTCATTCATCTCTTTAGATAAACAATTCTTCAAAAATGTAAAAAGTATTGTTTTCAACGTAAAATTTACTTTTGTGACTTCCTTAATCAATCCTTTTGAGACACTGATTAGCATGACCCTTGATTATATAATAAAGAACTTAAGATGACATAGAAATATTACTTCTCACATTCTTTATGACCGTAACCTAAAAGAGGGACAGGACATGTGGGTCGGGAAATTAAGAAACAAAAGTGAAACAGAATATATTCGAATTGAGGCTGGTTGGAAACATATCTAACTCCATTCTGACTTGCATTGTTCATCTTTTACTCATCTATTAAATATTTCTCTAGGAGTAATATAGGGAAAGTTTTCGGCTATATGCCTCTTGATTTTTGTAAGAAATGATCATGATCATTGAATTTTCTTCCTTTAGATAATTTTTAAACCAATTCAGCCGTAATATATTACTTCATACCCTTGTAGTGGAAAAATGATGATAAGGAATAATAGTTGCCGTTCCATCTTTAAAGGATTGTGTTTCTTGACTTCACTTCAATTTGATATATGGTATCATTGATTGGTGACAAAGGAACTAACTATATATTGTATACTAATACTATTGGAAATTGAGATGTTTCAAAGAAGAAGAAAAATTACTATATTGGATGGGATAAGATCATAAGAAGAAGAGGCTTTAAAAGGCTCGTTATGTGGAGACATTTTGAGAAAAATCACATGCTACTATATATATAGACTTTTTTTCGAGCATGCTGCTTATTAATATAGTGAGAATAAACTAGAGTTAGATGAGGTAAATTAGGGTTAATCGGTTGGTTAGTTAGTTAGACTTACCGACTCTTATAAATAACTCTTACAATTGTACTCTCTCACATCTTTTATTCATTTATATCTTTGTTATGACTCCTATAGAAAATTACACATTCTATCTTTCCATTGCATTTGACCTATAGGATTTCATATTCTATTCATGCTTATTATAGATGAAGTATGCGATCACTGACTTAAATACTATAATTGATATTCTCTTCGTCGTTATTTATAAGACTGTTTGATACTCATTGTGTCTGTTAAAAAAATGGTTAAATATGTCTTTAGTCCCTATAAATATGTCAACTTTTCGTTTTAATCCCTCTAAAAAATTTCTTCAACTTTTAGTCCCTAAAAAATTGTCCATCTTTACTTTTGGTCACTCTTTTAAAGTAAACTCGTATGTAACATTCATATTTTTGAATAAAATTTTTCTGAAAAATTCATAATATTATAAGAATCTCTCCCAAAAAAATTTAGAATTTTTTAAAAAAACAAGAATTTAATATGAATTTTCATATTTTTTAAGGTTAAAAATTCATATTTAATTTATATTTTGTTAAAAAATTCTAATTTTTTGTAGAAATTGTTTTTACCAAATTCTACACATTTCTGCATAATTTCATTAAAAAATACAAAAATTAATAGGGACCAAAAGTAGTGATTAGAAATTTTATAGGGACTAAAAGTTGAAGGAAAATTTTAGAGGGACTAAAACAAAAAGTTGGTATATTTGTAGGGACTAAAAATATATTTAACCCTTAAAAAAACCAGTAGTATAATTAGTATGTATAATTTGTGTATAAATTACTATATTATTATGTGTATAAGTACATTCAATATTAAATTTTCATATTATAATGTAAATTGATAGCATTAGGATATATTTTTTTTATAGGTAAAGAAGTAGGGAGGGTATAAAAAAAAAAACAGAAACATCCCAATTAAGTTGACACCCAACTTATCACCTCCATCGTACATCTAACAATGTGTAGAGTGTCTCATAGATGGAAGACTTTTTTTAAAAAGAGTCATATAATTATGGTGGAATATTATAGTGTGCAGTGCCTAACATCCACCACTATCCCAAGAAAAACCTCAAATGAGTCAAACATATGATTCAATAACAAAAAAGAAAAGAGTCATATAATTATGGTGGAATATTATAGTATTGCAACTTTGAGCGTTTCTCTCTTATGTTTCTTGAAAAAATTAAAATTTTTAGCTTCTTCAAAATAGTCACAGTTGGGCCAGGAAAAAAAGAAAAACTAAATCCATATTGAATCAGGATGCGAAGAAGATTTTCACAAAAAATGGTTCTCGTAAGCTTAGCTCAGTTAGTATGGACAACGCATAATATATGCAAGTTCGGGGTTCAAACCCCGGCCCCCACCAAAAAAATATTCACAAAAAATGTCAATTATAAGGATCTTATAATCCACGTAATAAAGATAGTACATGGCGATCCCCGTGAGCTTAGCTCAGTTGGTAGGGATATTGCATATTATATGCAGGGGTCGGGGTTCGAACCCTGGACACTCCACTTCTCCACAATTTAATTGTGTGAGTTCTAGCTACTAGGCTACTTGATCAATAAAAAAAAAAAAAATAAATAGATAGTACATGGCGTACATTCATCATTAGTGATAGAAGGTGTAAGCCATAATTGTTAGAGAAACTTTATTGAAGAAGCAGACATATTGAATCAGGATGCGAAGAAGATTTTCACAAAAAATGGTTCTCGTAAGCTTAGCTCTGATTTCTCCAAATCGTGTCACGATTTTTTACGAACCTTTAATCATCAATTTTAAGACAATTTTCAACATGACCTCAACAAGAAAATCTACGAATTTACAGGGTAAAATAAGCTTTGTGTGAAAACTTGTTTATAATAGCATTAGATGGGAGAATATTCTCGTACATCATATTTTATGTTCAATTTTTTCCTATCTTTTTTTTTTTTTTTTGAGGAAAAAAAATTGCTCAAAAAAGAAAACAGAAAGAATATAAAGAAGAATATCAAATAAATGCTTTGCCTACTTTCGAATACAACTAGTATCTCTTGCATAGTCATGCTGAGTCAGTGATGATTATTTTTAACAAATAAAGTAGCATATTCTCTCAAAAACAAATAAAGTAGCATATATTAATCAAAGAGTACTATAAGGTATACTCCCATTAATACAAAATACAGATTTTATGAAACTTTTTTACATCGATTATCGTATAGTCCATGTAAAAAAGTGGCGCATCACAATTTTAAATTTTTTAAAGCAAAACAAATCTTCCAATAAAAAAGATCATCATTGATGAAAATGGATGAAACAACTGGAAAAATTATATACATAAAAAATAAAATTTACATGCCTAACATTTTTTTATCACTCAAACATAACTGATTATTTAAACTACTTACCAATAATATACTAAGTAGGATTTGCAAACTATATATGAAATGAGCAAAGAAACCCTATATTACATTTGACCACAAACCTTTCCACTCCATATTCTTGATGAGATCCACCATGTCAGAGAAAAATACTTAGTGATTAGAAGAAGATTTTGTATATATATAACACTTGGAAACAAGTACAAGATTTGGATGAAAGTGCATGGGTATAGTACGTGGATTCCTGAGTAGATTTCTGGAACAGAGATACCAAAACTCAAAGAATAATTCTACAATTTGGTCCCCACACCGACCAATATAACCAATGCAAATCAGACGGATGTTTGTAACAAATTTTATTGGATTCTTTTGAAGTTTATAATAATACTTATAGGAATAATAATAGAAACATTAGAGAAAGGGCACACTAACATAGAAATACCATGTGAGATACATAAGTTTAATTGGTTGGCATGTCAATTAAATAATACATTTGCATCTCTATGATAGATTCTGTGATGTGACATATTTTGTTGTGAATAATATTTTAATGGGTTTGAGGATTATTAATTTTGTTGACTAGGGAACAGGTTAGGCATCCATTTTGAGAAATGAGAATTCCAATATGGGTTATGTTGGTTTTTTCATATTGTGCTCATGATTAATTTCAAGGGTATAAAATTTAGATTGGTATAGTTTTACTCTAAAATCCAGCTGGGATTTTACTTTTTGTTTCCATGTGCACTGTACGTGAAACTTATAGATGTTGGGTATAATTTATAAGTAAAATGATATTTGAACGATTATTTTATGATAATTGATGATATCTTGTCATTACATAATTGTAAAGACGAAAAAAGAAAAAATTTATTAATTTCGATGCTAAGTGTTAGAGATGATAAATTTAATGATTGATTTTATTTTATCCATCTCTTATTTTCGTTGTTATTTCCATTTTTTCTAATAATTTAGTCTCAAGTCATTATATTTCATTTTATATTTATGGTAATAGTGAACACACAATTTTTTATTTTTTTTATAAATCAAAGATATCATCCACAATTCCACATACAACACAGAGATTAATCTCCTCGAAATACTGAGATCTATTTAATGGGTTAACATCTTCCAACAAATAATTTCATATGCACCAGTTATTCAACCATTGACCAAATAATTAAGGGGCTCAAATATCTGCTATTTATATCACATCATGTTGGTGAACACATTTCTTAACATCTTTGATATAAGCAAATGTAACACCCATTGTAGAGTGGATGGAGTATATTTGTTATTTCTCAACAATCAAGACAATTTATTAAATGGTTTGTAAGAGGTACTTCAACCTGATACAATAATTAATAGTATTTCTTATAACCTATTTGAGTTTGAACACTGTCGAAGTGTCTTAAAACTATTGTTTGTTTAAAATATTCAAGTTCAACAGAAAAATTCATGGCTCATCTTACCAAAGTGTAAGTGAAAATTAACTACCTAAAAATAGCAATCTTGTCCTACCACAGTCTCTCATAAGCCCACTGTTCCACATTCAAGAAAATTATTTTCCCATCCGTTATGGTTTTCCCGTGCCCTCTACATTACGAGGTCAAACCAAACGCGAGATGATTGGAGAAGTAGCATTTTAGTGTCAATCTTTAAAACCAAAGGTAATACACAAAATTGCTTAAATTATAGGGGTTAAACTTATAAGTCATGCTATGAAGTTGTGCGAAAGAGTGATTGAATGTAGACTAAGAATAGAAATTCAAGTTAGTGCAAACTAATTCAATTTTATGCCTAGGAAGTCGACAATGGAAGCAATATACTTACTATAACGTGTGATCGAACGATACCGAATGAACCAAAGGACTTGCATTTAGTTTTCATTGATTTGAAGAAGTCATATGGTAGAGAGCCTAACGAGATTTTGTAGAAAGCCCTAGAGAAGAAAGGTGTTAGGGTGACCTATATTCGAGATATCAAGGATATGTATGAAGGATTCTTGACTAGTACACAAGGTGGATACACAGAAGGTTTTTCTATAATATAGGATTGCACCAAAGTTCAATATTGAGTCCTTATCTTTTCACCTTAGTTTTGGATGTACTTACGAAACACATCCAAAAGCGAGCACCAAGATGTATGTTTTTTTGCAAATGATATAGTCTTACTTGGAGTGTCGAAGGAAGAATTAAATAGGAGGTTAATTTGGATAAACCTGAATGTGGATGCTTAATTTGGATCAAATACGAATTGTCGTGTGTGAGTGTACAATTGTCAAGAAAATCAAGCTCAAAAGCTTCATTCGCTTGGATGAAATTTACACTCAATGGAAGATGATGCGGTTCGAGGATGACAGTGTTCCTAATGATAGTTAATCAGATATATCTCGTCTACCAAAATGGGATTTGCTTTAGGTTTAGTATTTTAAACCATGCTTGGTTTATTGTTTGTAATTATGGGTTCTATTTTGGCACTGGGAAACTTCGAAGTATACAAATGTATATAAGCATTTTAGATTATATAATATGAGCTGGGATTTTTCCCACCTTATGCTAACGTACTTGTCCAACATGGTTGTAGGGTGCATGGGGCTTTCAGATTAAATATGCCAAACTAGGAGATATTAATTTAGATTATATAATCTAAAATGTCCTAGTAACAGAAGACAATGGATTTTACTGCATTCTAACTAACATATTGTTATACAATACATACTCGTTCAAAGATGTTGATTATAACATGAAGGTGTTTATTAAAGAGTAGTTTCGACAATTTGTTTTACTAGAGACAACCTCTATGCCTCCACCTTCAAACAAGGCAATGCAAAAGGTTCGCCAAAGAAGGATAAATATAATGTATGGTCAACTAGCGATCACCTTCACTATGAGAGCATGTTGACTCTCGCGATCCATATACACATGTTTCATAGTCTAAGTCAACATGATCGAGTAGGAAAAGTACGTGTAAAAGTAATATGTCTCCTAACCCACCTTCGGTTAAAGTTGACATCCCACACAAAGACAATATATTGTCATTCATACATGAATTTATTGTAAAGATGTCAAAGGTGATGGTCATTGTGTATACCATGCAATTGTCAGCCTATGTGATATGTATGTTGAAAGTTACAAACTATCTATTATCAACATCTTAAAGAGCTGACCAATGATTATAGTAAGCGTTATCTCTGATTGATTAGGACGGAGAAATGATTCAATGGAGTAAGAAATGCTCTGACTGGTGATGGTATTGGCCCTACTCCACCAGATAAATGGATCATCATCAAATATGGGTTTCCTCATTGCATAGAGATATAAGAATGTGGTGGTTCTACTTTCCATCATAAAAGGGCAACCCGAAACCTCTTTCCCATTACATAGTGTACCTTTGCATTGAAACCAAATGATGTGTCTTGTACATGTGAATGACAATCATTTTATGATCGTATATCTGAAGGATGGTTGTCCCATTCATCTTACTTTCGTGCTATGCGCAAGACACTATCGAGATGACGTAAAGTCATGGGATGCTAAATATGTCTAGAGGATGGTTGTTTATAATGAACTAAATCGGACTATTGGCAGTGAGATAATATATGATGATGATTTGTTCATTGTTGAAAATCCTGAGCCTCGAGAAAAGGTTATTGTTGATAAGAAGGTTGGAGATGGAGTCAAGATTGAAGATGAAAACTTTATACTTGATGATTGTAGCATAAAACCGGTTTATTTGCATGACCGATCTACTATAAGGATCGAACCGGCATAGCCACCGGTTCCCAGTTGGACCGGTTCAACCGGCCGGTCCGAGCTAGTTTTTAAAACTATGAGTTCAAATATATATAATGATTTTTTTTAAATCATTTTTTTTTTGTGGTGGTCGGGGTTTGAATCCCAGACCTTGCATATTTTATGCATTGTCCAAACCAATTCAGCTAAGCTCACGAGAACATTTTTTTTTTTAAATCTACAAAGACACATAACGATTTCATGTAGTTTACTTAACTCTAAGAGTTTTTGGATAATATAATCTGAAAATCCCTAAAAAGTCGTTCGGGTTATATAATCGGAATAAGGACATTTTCACACTTGAGTAGGGCACGTGAGGAGAGAGTAGGGTGGGAAAAGAAATTGCCCTTCTTATTTGTCCTAGCCCATATTGTCAAATTTTTTTGTGGGCTCAGGTCATGGGCTCTGTGGACCAATTTTTGCTAGTTCATAATGTTTGGAGCCCTTCCTTAAATTACATAACATTCTTCTATTATGTTAAAATGTACACTCCTCTTCCCTCTTAAACAAAATATATTAAAAAAAAAAAATATTAAATTCCTCTCCTTCGATAGAAGTTAGAACTACATTATCTTTCTTTCTAATGTTAAATTTGACACTTCTCGCCCTTGATATTTTTTGTTATTTTTAATATTATAGCAACAAAAATCTATAATTTAAGAAACCCGGGGCTATCTTTGTATCAATTGGTGCGCATGCCTCCTATAATTTTTTAATATTATCTTTGTATCTATAATTTTTGACATAAAAGGAGCTATCTTTTATGATAGAAACTATATTATCTTTGTATCTATAATTTTTGACATTAAAGGAGCTATCTTTTATGATAGAAACTATATTATCTTTGTATCTATAATTTTTGACATAAAAGGAGCTATCTTTTAGGATTGAAAAACTATAATCTTTGTATCTATAATTTTTTGATTCTATCATAAAAGATAGCAACTTGTGGTCCTGATTCATACACAATTACCTTTTTGCTTGGGCTCCAGTGACAAGGAGCTCCTTCCAAGGATGTACTTGGGGAATATCAGGTTCGATTTTTAGGGGGAATAACGCTTGGCCAGTGCGCATGCCTCTACGCACGAGCCGGATTAGACGCCACCTTTGGTAGGTTAAAAACCGATGCGAAAGAAAAAAAGAAAAAAAAAAGAATCATGCTCTTTATTTTCATTTAAGGTAAATGAATATCGCTTTTGTATCAATTAGTGCTTGAAAGACCAGCATTGTAATCAACCACCACTTATTCAAGAATCGTTTCTTCTAATCGGTCTCAAATTATCTACTATACAATGACCAATTATTCACACCCAGAAGAGTAATTGGCTGCTCCTTTGCATCTTCATTCACCCATAGCTAATTGCTCATATGAATCACAACCTATGTAAATTTACTAAATCAATTGAAATCTAATTGTATATTTTTATGTTTTTCTTCGATTGTTGGGATTTAAGGCGTGGAAAATATACATGAATGAAAAAGCAATTGCAGATATGGATGCATAATAGATAAAATCAAAAGTTATAGATTTGGTTAAATGAAAAATCCCTTCAAATTAAATAGAGCTGGCTGCCAATTATCGGTGTGCTGAAAACCACAAGTTGCTCTCTTTGATTGGTATGAATCAGGACTAGAGGTGATTGTGTAGTTGAGATCAGTTAGAACATACATACTTCCATTGTTGTTCGTTTAATGAGTTTGTGATCATATGAAAGTAAATGGTGAAGGCTCACGTGAGTTAGTTAATTTAAGAAACAATTACAACCTTTGGATTAAAAAATTGATGGTTGAGATTTGGTGTCAACGAATCCGTTGATATTTGATGTCAATGGATCTGACTATATATATATTGTTTGATTATTTCTTTCTCTGTTGATTCTTCTTTGTTTGATTGATATTCTCCCAATCGATTTCTTATGTTTGGTTGTTTCTTTCTCTCTATTTGTTCTTCATTTTTGGTTGCGTCTCCCTACATTTTCTTCTATTTGGTTTGAATTGGAGTTTTTTGGTTTGGATCTTTACTTAGTTGGTTCACTCCTTAGCTGCTTCTCACTCTGATGGTTATTTGCTTTTACTGATGCTCCTATCTATGATGGTTACCCACTTTGATTGATGGTTCTTTTCTTTGGTTGATGCTCGTCTCTATGATGGTTAGTCACTTTAGTCGCTTCTCTTAATTAGTTATGGTATAAATTAGGTTGGTTTATTTTCAGGGTTAATTTGTAATAAGTTTAAAGTTTAGTAAGCTTTAACTTGAGGGGTAGTATTATTTAATATGTTTTTTGTTTTTCGTTTGACAAACTCATAATACTTCTTGTTGATGCATCATGAATTTGAGAGGAGGTGTTAGATAATAAAATTATTGGATCTATGTCATTGGACCCACTAGGTTTAGATTCGATTAGGTTTTATATATATTCTCTTGTAACCTTTTGTAATGTTAAGTTATTGATATTATAGGAAATCCTAGCCTTCATTATGTTGAAGTTAGTGGCTGTTTGTTTTTATTTGTTTTGTCTTTCTGTCTAATAAATTATATTAATAAGGAAGTAAGGTTGTTTTGTTATCATTTAAATTAGGAATTGTTGTTGACTTGCTGTTAGTTTGATTTAGTCATTAAGATATTTCCCTCTTTGTGGCTAAGTTTGGTCAGTAGTTAACCCACATTTACGTGTGGTGGTTCTAGCGTAAGGCTATTTAAAAAAAGCCATTTTGTGTTTATTCAATAATAGAAGAGAACCTTCCCTTCAAATTTCTTTGTTTTTCTGTCTGATACTGATCATTTGGTATTAGAGCTTCACAAAGGGCCGGATAACTTGAAGCAGTAGTCTTATGTGAACATAGGCAATAACAACTGAAGGGAGCAGTAGAGGATTCGTGCATCCATCAATTCTGAATCTTGATGGTCATTATGATCATTGGAGCTTGTTGATGGAGATTTTTTGAGATAAAAGGAATATTGGGGACTGGTTGAGGAAGGAATTCCAGAAGTAAGGGATGAAACAATCTTGACTGATGCACATTTGAAGGCGAGAAATGAATTGAAGCTGAAGGATCTAAAGGCAAAGAATTATTTGTATCAAACAATTGAATGAGTTGTTCTCAAAACCATTCTTAAGAACGATACTTCCAACGACATATGGGACTCCTTAAAGAAGAAGTATCAAGGCAATAGTAGAGACATGCACGCTCAATTACAAGCTCTTTGTAAAGAGTTTGAAATTCTGCACATGAAAGCTGGAGAATCTGTTGATGAGTATTTTGCAAGGACGTTGACGATTGCAAACCGGATGAGGATACATGGAGAGAAGATGGAAGATGTGAGAATTATAGAGAAAATTATATGCTCTATGACATCTAAGTTTGATTATGTCGTATATTCAATAGAAGAATCAAATGACATTGACACTATGTCAGTAGATGAATTACAATGTTCACTATTAATGCATGAACAACACATGTCAAATCATGTTGAGGAAGAGCAAGCTCTCAAAGTGACTCATGCTGGAAATTTTTCTGGAAGAAGTGGTCGTCGATGAAGCTTTAGAGGAAGAGGTAGGAGACGTGGTCGTGGCACTAGAGAAGGAAGTTTTTACAAGTCATCCTTTGAATGCTACAATTGTCACAAAATTGACCACTTTTAATGGAAATGTTTCGATAAAACAGAAGAAAAGGCAAACTTTATTGAAACAGATGAGGAAGAAATATTATTGATGGCTTACAAGGAGAACGAGCAAGCTGAAAATAGGGAGATCTGGTACCTTGATTCTGGATGCAGCAATCACATGACAGGTAACAAAAACCTTTTCTGTGATTTAAATGAAAGTTTCCGACAAAGTTTCAAGCTTGGTAATGACTCTAGCATGCGTGTTATGGGAAAAGGATGTGTTAAAGTGCAGATGAAATGGCAGATGGAGAAAATAGATGATGTGTATTATGTGCCAAAACTTAAACAATTGCAAGAAACACTTGAGCAATTGTAATTCAGAAGGGAACTTGCCAAATTCATGATCCAAAATAGGGATTAGTTGTTGCTATTAGGATGTATGGAAATCGAATGATTCAAGAAGAACACATTTCTCTCGCTTATTATCAAGTTTCTTTCTCTTTGGATCAGGAACATGCACATATGTTATGCATCCAAATACTCTAAAGTGATCAACAACTAGTTTGCGACCAGACCAAGCTTCTTCTGGTGTCATATTCTTCACAAAAAATGTTGGACATCAATTGTTAATATGAACACTCCAATTCTCTGGCCAAAAAACCCAGATTTAAGTGTGGTGGTTCTGGTTTAAGGCTATTTAAAAAAGCCATTTTGTGTATTCAATAATAGAAGAGAACTTTTCCTTCAAATTTATTTGTTTTTCTGTCGGATACTTAACACATTGTTGTTCCTATTCTCTCTTTCACGATTTTGTATTTGTATTGTTAACATGAAACACCTGCAAAGTCGTAAAAGAGGTAAGGTTTGCCCTAAATAAAAGCGACCTTGAAAAATGATTCTTAAAGACTAAAGGAACAAAAATATATTATGATCTGATTGGCAACTAAAGGAACAAAAACTCCCGACCTTCGAATGGTAAAAACTAAAAAAATTGCAATTGTGCAAGGAACTTTTTAGTATGCACATTGGTTTTGGGTAATAGTATGGTGTTTAAGTCTCTTATGGTCCTGGACGTTTGTCCCATTGCCGCTCCCGGGGCTCCCTGGACTCCCCAACGGTGGTATGAGAGCCAAGATTGCACTTTTTTTTGTTAGGGGACCAAAATTGCTACGGCGGCAAACATAGTGGGCCAAAAGTGCATTTAAGCCTTTAGTTTTTCATAAAACTCATTTTTAGAAGACATCTTTTTAAAACAACTATTTTGAATGTCGTTTATCTCTAGTAATGGAACAAAATTTGTGGTTCAGAGTTGAAAATATAACCTAAAGAAGAACAATGCAAGAGAAACATCTGTTGATTTTGCCAATACAAGTACTCTACATTTGTTATCCAGCTGTTCTGCCATGGTTGTTATTCAAAACTTTGAACTGTTGAAGACTTTCAACCCTATGTTGATATTGATGATGGTGATGACATGCTACAATACAACTTCTTGTTTGTCTTCTCTTTCAGCTTTTATTTTCATTAACTTCCCCATAAGTTCTCATTTATTTATATTTGTTCTTTAGTGCTTATTTTCTACTGATTTAGATATGGTTCCTCCTTTTGTTGTGTGATTTATTTCTTAAAAGTATTCTTTTTAACAAAGAAATTAAAATAGTTTTACTTTGCTATATTCAATAAAAAAAATTCACCTAATATCGTTTGGATGAGATAGATTATGTCATTTGTGCATAATACCGTTTGTTATCTATTGGAAGATATTTGATTAGACTTTCAGTTAGATGGTACATAGTTGGATATTTTTAATTAAAATTTTTATTTTTTTTCTTCTTAAAGAAAATAGATTTCTTTTCTTATATTTCAGTTAGTTTTAATTTTATATTAAAAACTAGAAATTGAAAATTTTATCTCCGCAAGCTTCAATTTTTTTTGTTCATCTCACTTTTAATATATATATATATATATATATATATATATATATATATAATCAAACATAAAAAACTTTATGTTTAAACTTGTATTATTAATAATAATTAGTTTTATTGAATCAGTTTATTCAAATTAATTTTTATTACTGGAAACAAAACTCACAGTATGAGTGAGTGTAGATAAAACCTACAACATCAATGCATCTTTTACCACTATTACATTACAACTTCCCTCTTCAATTTCCCATTACACCCTTTTGTTTCTTTGCTCCCAAAGACACTCGTTAACATTTTCCTAAAACTATTACATCAACAAAAAGTTCCATATGTATCACCTACTCCAAGAAAGTCAATAAATGACACCTTAATCTTATCTCTAACATTTTCACTTTCCCCCAAAATTGATCCATTGTTCATGTTTGTTGCAACTGACTCAGATACTGAAACTTCTGAGTTTGAATATGAATGATTGGATTGGTCCACACTCTTAAGTTTTCCCATGTGACCTTGAGAACAACCTCTCATTGCACTGCAAATTTTGGCAAAACCATAGTCCACTGCTTCTACCTTTCTTTCTCTAAGTAAGCCTAAAAAAATAACACAATAAAAAAAAATCAACAACATGATCATATATAGCTTATGTCAAATAAATTAATATAGGATATTTAGCATAAATTAAGACATAGAGAAAATAACAAAAATTTGAGGAAATTTAAGGGTTTTAAATGATAATCGTTGTTAAATGTGACTGATGCAGCGTCAATTGAATATCATGGCCGCGGATCTATATTTATTGGGTCACGTTAGTGTCTCTAGGATACTGGTTGATGATGTCAAAAGATGAAGTTTTAAGTTGAAAATTACACTTTTGAGGCACTGACTGCACAATTTCCAATATAATACTATTATATTTGACTTTCTTAACCGGTGCTTCACGAATATAAGTCAGCATTTTCTATATTTAAAATCATTTGATAAGCTAAAGTGAAGGATTCAAAACATACTCATTTGTGAACCATAGGCATGGTAATTAAGCAAAGGCCTAGTAGTGAGGTTGAGATTGGTGCAAGTTGAGTTAGATTCATCAAAGGGACTTGTGATTGCTGATTTGCTAGCTACATTATTATTTGCTGGGATTTGAAATGTTAGCTTTCTCTTTCTTGAAATAGATGATAATAGTTCCCTTTGCTTCCTAGCCATAATCACATGAAAATGATTCTTCAGTGCATTGTCTGTCCTTCCAGGAAAGAATTTGCAAATGTGTGACCATTTGTTACCATGAAGTGTATGAGCATGCAAAAGCTTCTCCTCTTCTTCCTCACTAAAAGCTGCTCTATTAATTCTAGGATCTAGCTGATTACACCACCTTAATCTGCAACTTTTCCCTTCAATTACCATTATCACAAAAGGAAACTCAAATGTTACATTACATAAACTCCTTCAAAAACATATTACAAATGAATTAAATTTAAATCTTGAAAACACAATTTAAATGTAACATCAATATGTCCAAAAAAAAATTAAAAAAAATGATTATCAAATTTTCTTTTATCATTAGGAAACGAACTCGGCATCAATGGTTTATAACACTGTCGTAAAAAAAAAAATCATCATTGTGCACCAACCAATTGCGTTAGAATAAATATAAAAAATAATCCAAAATAAAGAGAATTTCATCAAAAAAATACTAAGGCAATTTTAATAAATATATTAAGAGCACCTCTTGAAAATATTCGATTTTTTTTAAAATAAAACTTTTTGTCAAAAAAATAAAATAAATGAAAATTAACTATTTACAATATTAAGACAACTTTGATAAAAAAAAAAAATTAATAATCTTTTTGAAATTTCAATAATTAAAATGTGTTATGTTCTAGTTTAGGATTATACCTGATCTTCCATGTATTTGTTCAGCAATGTTGTTCCAATTGTGAGGACCAAATTCATCAACAAGTTTTTTAAGCTTAGCATCTTCAGATGGTCTCCAATGACCTCTAATGGAAAGCTTGGTGTTCCCAAATTTCTCATTTTCTTCCTTGTAACCTTTCATAGACAAGTTCTTTCTCTCATCCCCAAAATTCCCTTCATTATTTTTGACCATGCTCTCATTAGGAAGGATCACTGAAGGGTTAGAAATCCCAAAGGGTATTTTGAACTTTCTAGATTCATTGTTACCGATATGACCCAAAAGAGGAGTAGAAGATGAAGAAGGAAGTGGAGATGGAAGGGAAGAAATATTCAAGTCCAAAGAGAAACCATAACCATCATTGTTCAAGTTTAGTGAACTCATGGTCCCAAAAGAGGCTTTAACTTTGGATAAATATGATTTTTCTCCTTCTTTCAAAATGCTACTAGTAGTGAAGAAAATAAGCAACTAAAAAAGAAGGTAAAGAAAAACAAATCAAAGGATGACATAATAAAATAAATATAAAGGGATCATTCAATTGCATTGTAAAGTTTGTCTCTCTCTCTCTCTCTCTTAAAATCCATGACTGAGTTACATGAATGAGAGAAGAAAGACAACGTTTCAAAGAAGAGGTAAAGTACAAATTAAAAAGATGTATTTTATTAAGTTATTTTCATTTCCTACAAACTTAAAGAAAAAGAAAGAAGACAAAAAGGGTGAGGAAAGAGTAGAGCCCACATGATTCTCATTACTCTTGTTGACTATGAAATTTGGGTGGAGTCTATCTACTCTTTGATAGATGAAATATTGCATGTAACTATGAAGACTAATATTCAAAAGAGAGTTATATTAAGAAATGCAAAATTTTCACATTAAAATTATTTATATTTGAAATATTTTACAAAGATCAACAAACATCAATTTAGAAACCAATTGATGAGTTGGTATTTTGTTTTTGGCAAAGAAAAAATAACTCAATGCATTTATAAAGTTAGAAATAAAGTAATCGGTACATTATAGAAGACATGGTGACTAGGATGAGATAAAGATAATCTAACAATTATATAAGCAACCTTATTTATTTGTTTATGAAAATATGGATTACTTAGTAAGTAACTTCTACATTGAGATTTATTTGTTAGATAAACGAAATGAAAAATAACCGTTAAAACTCACATACGAAAAATGAAGAGATTTAAGTTTAAAATTTGATCATGATATGCTACCTAACAATTTTAGCATTTTTTTGTTTAACCAATTCATAAAAACTTCTACATTGAGTCTTAGTTGTAATATAAAAACTTAGTATTTAGTATCAAGTGGGTTGTCTTACTTTTACTAAAAAAAAGTGGGTTCTTATTTTATTTATTCTTATTTTAGAATACTAATAAATTGAATACAACAAAAGTGTATGATTTTTCCCATTTCTGTTTAACAACAAACACATGAGTGAGTGTGATGTGCATGCATTCAAGAACCGCTCGTGTGGGTTGTCAGCATCTCTGAACATTTCTTGTTATGTTTTTGGGCAGGTGTCCTTTTATTTTAATTTATTGCTGTTTCTTGGGGTTTGAACAAAGATACAAAAATATGTTTGGTTGTTTGTGCAAAGTGAAAACTGCTTTTTGCTTTCAAAAGAAGAAAAAAGAGACCGAAGATGAGGGGGAAAAAGTTATCACTAATTCACTATCATCAATATACTTGGAGGTTGCCAACATTGTGTGGTAAAATAGTAGACGAATAATGTTAGAAACATACATTTTAATACATCTTTTTTTTGTAATTGATTAAAATTTATATGAGATTTATTAAATTTATATGAACCCACATAATTTAGTGGGTCTCATGTGAATTTTAACCAATCAAATATAATATGTTAAAAAATATGTGTTGTTAGCATTTTTCAATGAAATTTAGGACAGGTCCTTCATATAGACTTTCCTGACTTTGGGTCCTCTATGTTGCACCCATATCTCCCTGCTCAAAATGGTTGTGACTATTTTTTTTTTTTAAATACTTTAATTTCCTTGACCAAGAAATGAATTAAAGTATTATGTTTTACTTAGCTTTTATAAATTATAATTATTTATTTCATTTTATTTAATTTAATTTCGTATAATTACTTTAATTTATATACTTGGAAATCAACCGGGTTTCCTTGTAATATTATAAATTATACTATTTTTATTTTATTCTTTTTAAAGTATTTATTTTATACTAATATAAAGTATAGCAATAAATAGTTTCGGATATTATACTAAAATTAATTCACATACTAAGTAAATGGCCAACTTTAATTTAATACATACTTTTTGATATACTAAATAATTTAAAAAGTATAAAATAAAAATAAAAATACTAAATGATAGACATCCTATACCTTAATAAAAAAAAAAACTAAATAATTTACATAATATTTTAAATCTAATGTGCAACATAAATACATTAATAAATTAATTTAAATATGGTTTATGATAGAATATTATATCGTAATTTGATTAATAATTTAAATCCTATTTAATAGGATTGAGGTTTCATCGTTGTTGTTGATCAAATATATAGGGTTGGTCCCACATGTGAAATCACATTTTACTATTGAATGCATCTAAAATTCATAATCCCTCATGATATTAACTTATATCACACTTTTTTTTTTTACGGATTATATGACAGTATCATTTAGTGTATCTTTATTTTCACATTTTAAAGAGACAAAATTAATTTTAAAGGTTCCTTAAAAAATATTTAAAGGTGGGGAATTTGTTTTGACTTGCTTGGATGTTTTTTATTATATATTTTTTCCGGTATCTCGATTAGATTTTTTTTTTTTTTTTTGTCAATAGCCTAGTGATTAGAGAAATTCACCTTAAAGGTGAATAAATTAGGTGTCTGGAGTTCGAACCCCAGCCCCTGCACAAATTGTACATTATCCCTTATCAAATGAGCTTGGGACAGATTTTATTTTGTATTAAAACTAGAAGTTGAAAATTTTGCCACTACAATTTATGTTATTATTACTGAAAAATCAAACTCACATTATGCTTAAGTCAGGATAGAACCTACAACATCAATGTGTCCTTTTATTCCCCATTACACCCTTTTATTCCTTTTAATACCCTCCTCAATTCCCTATTACATCAAAAAGTTCCCTATGTATCACTTATTTCAAGAAAGTCAAAAAATGGCATCTTAATCTTATCTCCCACATTTTCACTATCCCCTAAAATTGATCCATTATTGTTCATGTTTGTTGCAGCAGACTCAGATGTTGAACCTTCTGAGTTTGAATCTGAAATATTGGATTGGTCCGCAATCTTAAGCTTTTCCATCTGGTACACATTGTTAAGCTCTCTCATAGCACTGCAAGCTTTGGCAAATTCAGCTTCTACCACTCTTTTTTGAAGTAAACCTAAAAATATAACACAATAAAAAAATCAACAACATGGTCATAAATATAGCATATGTCAAGTAAATTAATATATGATATTTAACATAAAGAAGACATGAGAGAAGATTGCAAAATTTTCAAGCAATTTAAAGGTTTAAATGAGAATCGTTGTTAAATGAGGCCGATGCAGCTTCAATCGAAGTTGTAAAGAAATAAAAAAAAAAAATTTGATATTGCAATTATTGTTCTAGCCGCGGACCAATATTTAAAATTGTTTGATAAGATAAACTAAAGGATTCAAAGTATACCCATTTGAGAACTAGGTAAAGGCCTAGTGAGGTTGAGATTGGATTCATCAATGGGACTTGTGATGGCAAATTTTGCTGGGATTTCATATGTTAGCTTTTCCTTTCTTGCAATAGATGATAGGAGTTCCCTTTGCCTCCTAGCCTTGATCACATGGTAATGATTCTTTAGTGCATTGTCTCTCCTTCCTGGAAAATGTTTGGAAATGTGTGCCCATTTGGTACCATGAAGTGTATGAAGCTGCAAAAGCATCTCCTCTTCTTCCTTACTTAAAGGTTCTCTTTTGATGCTAGGATCTAGGTGATTAAGCCACCTTAATCTACAACTTTTCCCTGCAATTACCATTATCACAAAAAAAAAAAAAAAAACTAAATGTTAAATTACAAATAAATATCGAAATTAAAGAAATTTCTAATCAAAATACAATACTTATGCAGTTTTAATGAAAATACTAAGCGTACCGCTTGAAAATGTTCAGTTTTTTAAATATTTATATTTGAAAAAAAAATTAAATTAAAAAAACAATTTGGTTAAAAAATAAATTAATAATATTATTGGAAGTTTGATAAATAAAAATTTGTTAGGTAGTGTAGGATCAAACCTGATCTTCCTTGTAGTTTTTCAGCAATGTTGTTCCAATCTTTAGCACCATGGTCAGCGATAAGTTGTTTAAGCTTATCATCTTCAAATGGTTTCCAATGAGCTTTGGAAAGCTTAGAGTTCCTAAAACTCCCTCCATTGTTTTGGACCACGTTCTCATTAGGTTGGATCACCAAAGGGTTCGAAATTCCAAAGGGTATTTTGGACTTTTCAAAACCATTGTTACCAACATGACCCTGAAGGTGAGTAGAAGATGATGATGGAAGTTGAGATGGAAGGGAAATTTTCAAGTCCAAAGACAAACCATAACCATCATTGTTCAAGTTTAGCGAACTCATGGCGATAAAAATAAAAAATAAACTTTACTCTTGATGTGTGAGATATCATTTGGGATGAGAGTATTGCGCTTTTATAGACGTAATTATGGTATGTACAGACAAATATTTAATAATTTTTTTGAAGCGAAGACTAACATTTAATTAAAAGTATAAAATTTGATTAAAAAATCAATTAGTAGGTTTGACGTTGATTTATTTTTATTATTTAAATAAAAAAATATATTTTTATTATTTAAATAAAAAAGTATTAGACAAAAACGTAATTGTTGCCATAATTATGCGCCCTTCAACCACGCGCTTTAACCTTCCATTCATGTAAAAGCTCAAAGTAGTAGCTTCTATAATACCACACGCACACATCCAACACATATCCATCACCAAAGAAAAAACGATTATTAATTTGAAGAGACTCAAATAATCTCATTCAAATTTTATTAGGATTTAAGTTTGAATTTTTTTTTTTAAGTTGTAATGAAAATTAATAAGATCGTATAAGAGTGTTCCCGTAAACTCGTATAAGAGAGTAAAATATAATGTCTGTCATCTTCAAAATTGATTTTGCGGTAAGAATAATGGAATAGTAGTATTCATAGTTGGAGGATTTTGTAAAATATGGTACCTAAATATTATATCTATTTCTCTTCACTTTTTGTTAGTATTGCTTACTTTTTTTATAACATGAGAGGTGTACTAGCAGATAAAAAAATTTCCACGTTAAAATGATATAATATTTGAAAAGATTTTATAAAGATCGACATACATTAACTTAGAAACCAATTTACATATCAATTGATGAGCTTGGTGTAATATAAAAACTTACTACTCCCCCATCCCATAATAACTGAGCTATTTTCAAAAAAAAATATTGTCCTAGAAAAATTGACTCATTTCATTTTCCAAAATAATATTAATTACTTTTTTTCAATTATAACTCTAATTAATACTACTTTCACAACTCCTAATTCAATAGTATATTCTACTCTACATTTATGATAAAGAAGAATGGACCAATATTTAACAAAGACACTCAAAACCATTTTTCTCTCTCATTCACTAATATATTTTTCTTAAAAAATGTAAAATAAGCAAATGACTCAGTTAAATTAGAACGGAGGGGGTATTTTATATTTTTTTTTTTTTGTTACAACGGAGGGAGTATTTAATATCAAGTGGTTCTCTTGTTTTATAATTCTTATTTTAGAAAGTACTAATATAGTCGATTTTTTTGAGGGACTAATATAGTAAAATTGAATACAA
This sequence comes from Medicago truncatula, assembly GCF_003473485.1. Classification (NCBI taxonomy): domain Eukaryota; kingdom Viridiplantae; phylum Streptophyta; class Magnoliopsida; order Fabales; family Fabaceae; genus Medicago; species Medicago truncatula. The sequence continues at coordinate 9,862,913 of NC_053047.1, read as the reverse complement.
GAAAAGTGTATGGTTTATATGTTTAACAAATCAAATACATTATTGCGTGTCATGTTCATGCAATTCAAGAAACGCTCGTGTGGATTGTCAGCATCACTGAACATTTCTTGTTATGTTTCTCGGGGTTTGAGCAAAACTAAAATATGTTTGGTTGTTTGTAATAAGTAGTATATTGGTTAGAAATTCACCTCTCAAGGTGAATAAAAGGGTGTCTTGAGTTAGAGCCTCGACCCCTGCTTATTTTTTGAAGAAGTCAAACTAGCTCATTGAATTATCTGACCCCTGCATATATTATGCAATCAACTGAGTTTCGACCCTTGCATATATTATGCAACTTTCTTACCAACTGAGTTTCGACCCCTGCATTTTTTTAAAAGGTATTTAAACATTTAATTTGATGCAATGAATAATTTATTCGATTTAATTAAAATAGTAAATATGAAATATTTCTTGAAGTATAATCCATCTGTTTCTTTTTAAGTGTCTTTTTAGAAAATTAACACCAATAAATTTCTATTATACCCTCATTTTAACCACCAATAAGTTCCTATTTTTTCGACACACATTATCTTTAAAATAAATTTAATATATTATCTTTCTCCCGTAACACATTTTTCATTTATTACCTTTTTCTCGAACAACTTCCTTTTTTTTTTGCACGCTCTCTCTCTCATATCAAACAATTGTCAATTTTCTAAATATTGTGCATATTTTTTTAATTATTTTACGTCGATGTAAAAATTATTTCAACTTCTTCTTCTTCTTCATTGTTATCTTGTTCTTGTATCTTGTCAAATGAGTCTTCAACTATTTCTCCCTCTTCACCTCTCATGAGTTTCAATGAGTCTTCTACTCTTTCTTCCTTTTGAACATTCATGGAGTCTTTTATTTTTTTTTCCTCAAATCTGTTCTTTTAATTTTCACTTGAAATATTTAACAATGGTGTATTCTACACGCTATTTTAACTCTTCTTGGAGCCATTGTTTGTAACAAAATTTTATTTAAATTTGAAGATAACAACAAACAAACTTTACAAATAGATAGCATTAATTAGTTTTATTGAAAAAGATAAGAGTAATTAAACATATCATACCCTTAAAAATACCAAAAGACAATTAAATAGGAATGAAAAGTTCACCCTGAAAAGACAATAAAAAAGGAAGATACAATGTAGTTTGTGTACTCTTTTGTTCAATGTATTTTATTTTGTCAAAAAAAAATTGTTCAATGTATCTTGATTTTTGTTTTTTTTAAAGAAAGATACAATGTATAATGATTATGTTTATACTATTAAACTATATTACATTTAGAAAATTGGGATTGAATGTCTCTGCTAGGGTTTATATCGCAAGCAATCATCTTCCTTGCTCCTCATCGATTTTTAACTATTTCTTTCCATTAAATTAGTGCAATCGTGTTACAAAGATTGAACCACACTAAATTCATCATTAGGAGCTTTCTCCATCGAATTTTTTCCCATACTCATAAAAATTGATCAATTCTATTTCTGTGACTTGATTGTTTCAAAAGAATTCTGCCATGCCACTTTGGCATCGATTCCACTAGACATTTCGGCTTCTACCTCACAGTTGGAGTTGGTTTCTTTGGCTACTTCAGCAGTGGCTACTTCTCAGACGGACGTCCCTGGGTCTGTACACAATGTGTTTGATAGAATTTCTTCTGAGGAATTGCCATGTTCTATGCAGTGTTAGAATTTGTTTCCCCTGTTGCGCACATTGACATGCATTCTGAGAGAGTGGAACAGTTGCGTCTGACATCGCGAGAGGTGTTGGAGAACCCTGTGGTGGATGATGTATTTGTTATGCTTTCTAATGATGTGGAACACAATCGTTCGTGCCCATTGTAACGTCCCAGACTGCTTTCAGGATTGCCGACTGACCCCACAAACCAACACGAGTCTTTTCAGCATGTTTTGTCCTCACTCGCACGCTTACCGAGAAACTTCCAGGTAGGTCACCCATCCCAAAATTGCTCCAAGTCAAGCACGCTTAACTGTGGAGTTCTTATGGAATGAGCTACCGAAAAGAAGATGCATCTTGTTTATATAGGTAGTACCAAACAAATATTATAAGTCTCCCTTCGACCATGTAGTCTCATACCTACACAGCCTCAGGATCCCTCTCATTTCGATGTGATTATGTTTTGCCTAGAAGCTGCCAGGAGCCGGACCACTCCCCGCCCTCATCAGCCTCGGGTGTTACATGCCCACCAAGCGGAGGCGTTACACCCATGGGAGCTGGTGGAGAGTCCCAAGGGTTCCTACGAGTGTGTACCACATTCATCCCCTATTGAGTGCATTGAGGTGCATGAGGTGTCTGTAGAATCAGATCAGGTTCAAACATATACTATTGTTGAGCAAGTTGAAGTTCATTCTGGGTCCCGCCCTTGTTTGGCGTCACCAGTTATTGTAGAGAGGTCTCTTGAAGTTAGCGCTAGCATGTCAATCCCAGAAGCTCATGAGGTGTCGTTTTACAACAACAACATGTTCACCCCAACAAGAAAATTCAACACGGTCTAGACCCATGGGATAGAGTTCGTGAATATGATGCAAGGTCAGTTGCTGAAGACTTCACGCCGGTCCTTACAAGGAAGTAGAAATAGAAAATTAAATTGCAACAAGTCTTGGCAAAACAACCTCCTAAAACCCGTGCTCGAGGTGATAATCATCAACCTGCTCAATGAATTTCTTATATTGGAATGTTAGAGGTTATTGCATCTCATATATACCGAGAAGGAAATTGTTGTGCAGATAATCTAGCTAGCATGGGTCATTCAGTGCAAGGATTGGTTTGTCTGTCTTCTCTCCCTAATGAGTTGAATGCTGATTTGTTTAGGGATGGATGTGGTTTACCCAACTATAGATTTCCTTAATCATTTTTATGGTGTTTTTTTGTTGTTTCCTTTTTTTTCATGCTTTCTGTTTTCTCTTTGGAGGGTTTTGGCCTAATCCCTCCTCCTTTGTATTTATTTTCCCCCTTTTTTTTAATAAAATTTTAGAATTTGGCGGCATAGGATGGAGGTTTCTCGGGGTGCCAACCTAGTTGGGATGTCGATGTTGTCTATTGATGCATGTCCACTCTCCTCGCTTATCAAAAAATATATATTTCTTTTTGGTGTATAATTAATTAATTTAGGTATTTAACCCTAATCCTAAATCTAAAAACTACTTAATACATTAACTGATCCCTTTTGCTGGTATACAATTTCTGAAGGATGTTTTGGATGTTTTTTTATTTTATTAAATATTACTATCCGTACTATTTTATGAGTTGATTTGTTAAATTATGAACCATAGTTTAATTTTAATTGTGATATTTTTATTTTCTTTTCATAGTTAACATGCAGGTAATTGTTGCGGGTATGAGCACTAAGGTGCCCATATAATATAGAGAAGAGTACTAAAGTTGTTGCCCACGAAGATACGAGTTCGATTACAGGTATTTTTTACAAACGCAGATAATGGGAAGAGTATTTTCTTTCCCTTGTATTAGGCTCTTGTCCTTGAAGTTTCTCCGAGAAGGTTTGCTTTACCCGCATTAGTTGTTTTCCTTGTAATACTTTAATTTCCTTGACTAAGAAATGAATTAAAGAATTATGTTTTAGTTAGCCTTTATAAAATATAATTCTTTATTTCATTTTATTTAATTTCCTATATTTCTTTAATTTATATACTTGGAAAACAACCGGTTTACCTTGTAATATTATAAATTATACTATTTTTATTATATACTTTTTAAAGTATATATTTTTACTGATATAAATTATAGCAATAAATAGTTTCAGACTAAAATTAATTCACATACTAAATAAATGGTCAACTTTAATTTAATGCATACTTTTTAATACATTAAATAATTTAAAAAGTATAAAATAAAAATAAAAATACGAAGTGATAGACATCCCATACCTTAATAAAAAATCTAAATAATTTACATAACATTTTGAATGTAGTGTGCAACAGAAACATATTAGTAAATTGATTTAAATATGGTTTATAATAGAATGTTATATCGTAATTTGATCCATTAATAAGATTAAGGTTTGATCGTTGTTGTTAATCACATAGGCATGGTCGGTCCCATATGTAAAATCACATTTTAATATTTAATGTATCTAAAATTTATAATCCCTCGCGATATTAACTTATATCACACTATTTTTTTTAGGGATTATAGGACACTAATTCTTTTGGAATTATTTCCTATATTAATTTCACCTATTTTATCTTTTACTTCAATGTCATTTACGGTGTGTTTGGAAGAGAAGATTTATGCGAGAGAGAGAGAGAGAGAAATAAAGGAGAAAGATATCTAAGAAATGGGTAACTTCCACTGTTTTGCATTTTCCATTTATACCATTGTCTTCATTGCTCCTCTTTTTGCCTAAAACTTTTGTACAGTGACCAAGCTATACTTATATCTACTATCCAGATCAGTGAGTCACCAAAACACCAAAGATCACAATAATCACCACTACATTATTTCTCAATGTTCTTCGCCATCTTCGTGTCAATTTCCCACTATAGCTATTTTTCTTCAATTTGGTTCATGTCCTGAAAGTTAGTCCAAATTTGTTTTTTTCCGTTACTCCAAAGTTGTTTTTTTTTTTCCTTCTGCTATGTCTATTAGTTTATATGAAATTGTAGATGTGGGAGTTGATTGAAAAAGGAGTATATGGAAGATAGCAGTTTGAAAACCAAAAGAGTGTGAGTGTTGAAAACTAAATTAGTTCATTTGATTAATGTTTTAATTGAATAACAATCTTAACAAATTTAAAATGAAATTAAATAATGTGATGATTTAATTCAAATTATGAATAGATTTTTATACTACAGGGGTATTTTAGTATTTTCCATAATAATTAACATTTCTTTCTTCTCTATTTCTCTTATCTTTCTCTTGTTCTAAACCATCCATCAAATCTACTCTATTTCTCATCTATTTCTTTCTTTTCATACTCTCTCTCACCTATTTCTCTTCATAACCAAACACATCCTTAGTGTATGTTTATTTCCACATTTTAAAAAGTCAAAATTAATTTTAAAGGTTCCTTACAAAAAATTAATTTTAAAGGTGGTGAATTAATTTTGACGTGTTTGGATGTTTTTTATTAGTTTTTTTTTCCTTCCAGTTCCTCGATTAAATTTATTTTTCTGTTAAAACTAGAAGTTGAAAATTTTTCCACTACAATTGATTTCACATTAACTTTTTCTTAACATAAGTAAATTTTATAGAATCAGATATTTCATTTCCTTAGCTCTCTTTTAACATTTTTTGTGCTAGAAAGACTAAGATAGTTGGTTAATATATTTCATTTTAACTTTTAAAAAAAAAAAATCAAACCATTCGAATTTATTTTATTATTACTTAAAAACCAAACTCACATTATGTGTAAGTGGATAGAACCTACAACATCGATGTGTCCTTTTATTCCCTATTACACCCTTTTATTCCCCCTCTTCAATTCCCTAATACATGTTAAAAAGTTCCCTATGTATCACCTACTCCAAGAAAGTCAAAAAATGGCATCTTAATCTTATCTCCCACATTTTCACTGTCCCCCAAAATTAATCCATTGTTCCTGTTTGTTGCAGCTGGCTCAGATGCTGAATCTTCTGAGTTTGAATCTGAATGATTGGATTGGTCCGCAATATAAACTAAAACATGAGAGAAAATAACAAATTTTTCAAGCAATTTAAAGGATTAAATGAAAATTATTGTTAAATTATTTGATATTGCAATTATTGTTCTAGCCGCGGACCAATATTTAAAATTGTTTGATAAGATAAACTAAAGGATTCAAAGTATACCCATTTGAGAACTAGGTAAAGGCCTAGTGAGGTTGAGATTGGATTCATCAATGGGACTTGTGATGGCAAATTTTGCTGGGATTTCATATGTTAGCTTTTCCTTTCTTGCAATAGATGATAGGAGTTCCCTTTGCCTCCTAGCCTTGATCACATGGTAATGATTCTTTAGTGCATTGTCTCTCCTTCCTGGAAAATGTTTGGAAATGTGTGCCCATTTGGTACCATGAAGTGTATGAAGCTGCAAAAGCATCTCCTCTTCTTCCTTACTTAAAGGTTCTCTTTTGATGCTAGGATCTAGGTGATTAAGCCACCTTAATCTACAACTTTTCCCTGCAATTACCATTATCACAAAAAAAAAAAAAAAAAAAAACTAAATGTTAAATTACAAATAAATATCAAAATTAAAGAAATTTCTAATCAAAATACAATACTTATGCAATTTTAATAAAAAAATACTAAACGTACCGCTTGAAAATGTTCAATTTTTTAAATATTTATTTAAAAAAAAAAAAAAAAATTAAATTATTAACAATATTAATAAAACCATTTCGTTAAAAAATAAATTAGTAAAATTTTTAAAATTTAATAAATAAAAATGTGTATGTTGTGTAGGATCATACCTGTTCTTCCTTGTAGTTGTTCAGCAATGTTGTTCCAATTTTTAGCACCATGATCAGCGATAAGTTGTTTAAGCTTAGCATCTTCAGATGGTTTCCAATGAGCTTTGGAAGGCTTAGTGTTCCTAAAATTCCCTCCATTGTTTTGGACCATGCTCTCATTAGGTTGGATCACCGGGATTCAAAATCCCAAAGGGTATTTTGAACTTTTCAGCCTCATTGTTATCAACATGACCCTGAAGGGGAGTAGAAGATGATGATGTAAGTTGAGATGGAAGGGAAATTTTCAAGTCTAAAGACAAACCATAACGATCATTGTTCATGTTTAGTGAACTCATGGTGATAATAAAAAAACATTAACTTTAGAAAAATGAGATTTTTTTTCTTCTATTTTCAAAATGCTACTAATATTTTTTTTTTTTTATAAGCAAGGAGAGAGGACATGTATCTAGAGGTCTCATCAACATCCCAACTAATTTGTCACCTCGAGAGACCTCCATACTAGTAGTAGAGAAAATATATAAGCAAGTAAAAAGAAGATAAAGAAAGAAAAATCAAAGGATACAAACATAAAAATAAATAAAAAATGAGTCACATGAATAAGAGAAGAAAGACAACATTTAAAAAAAAAAAAAAAGAAGCAAAAGCACAAATTAAATAGAGGTGTTTTATTTAGTTATTCTCATTTCTTACAAACTTGAGTAAAGAGAAAAACGGAGCAAAGAAGACAAAAAGATTTTGTTTACTCTTGATGAATGAGATATCATTTGGGATGAGAGTACCACGCTTTTATAGACGTAATTGTGGTCTATGGTAACTACTTTTTAATAATTTTTTGAAAGCGTAGACTAATATTTAATTTTTTTTGAACGAGCGTAGACTAATATTTAATTAAAAGTAAACAAATTGATTAAAAAATAATTTAGCGGTTTGACGTTGATTTATTACCAGTCAAACGTGTTAGAGGACAAATATTCATGGAAATCAAGTATGCTAGAGAATGTTTTATCACGTAAAGTCAGTTAAGCACGGATTTAATTATCAGCGACAGAATAGACACGTTTAAGGCAAAGGGCATTTTAGTAATTGCAAGCAAAGAGTATATAAGTATGTTGGAGCAAGAAACATTCATTTTTCATGTTGTTTCTCTCACTAGAAACTCTTAAGGGCAGAATTTTCTCCTCCCTCTCTCTAGAAGGTCGAATTCCACCCTTCCATTTTTATTCAATCCTTTTGAGTTCAAGACTCTAGGGTGATCATGGTTTAGAGATGATTCAAGCATGAAGACTTCATCATTTTGGTCTTAACTCAATCTCACTTAAAGTTGGATGATCTTAGCAAGAGAGCATGCATTAGGGTTTGATTGTAGAAGCTTAGAAGTTTGAAGTTGTACCAGAATCTTAGGTGAGTTCTCTAGATAGAACTCCTTCCCTTAAATGATTATGTTATGTGAGAAAATCTTAATGAACACTAGTTTATGTATATCCATGATTAGTGCCATCTTTATGTGGATTGTTGTTGAATGATATTCATATTGCCATGCATTTTGATTTCCTTAAGTTTTATGCATTCTGGATGATTTTGGTGCCTTAGGTTGCTGGAAATTGAGGCGAAACATCAAAAATTGCCTTAGTTTTATTTCGCTAAGAGCGAAATTTCCCAGAACCAGTTGGCTAATAGCCAAATTATTTGGCTATTAGCCAAATTTTTAGATAGCCATCACAGAGCCATTTCGCTATCAGCGAAATTCTGGCGAAAATGGCAAAACAAACTTCACTTTAAGCTGGCTTTAGGGCCTTGTATGCCATCTGAAACCACTTGTTTAACGCTTATTAATCTAAAGAAAATCCTCAATATCTAATAACCTAATGTACCATCACACTTAAGCTTCCAACGGAAAATGCATGAGACATATGAACATACTTCAATAACAATGGCACTTGAGAGAGTTTAAGCATGTTTATTCGGGTAACGAGACAATAATAATGGGGTAAAACCATAGAGCGTCGACATAGGTCGTCGAGAACTAGAATGACAGCTAGAACCCTAAGTATGTTAAGTTATGTATAAATTAGCACAAGCATGTAAGTACCTTACCGTTAATCGGGTAGATCACGAACCCGTGGTAACAAGCAAGCAAGTACTAAGATAAGTTATCATGTACAATCAAGACTATAATCAAGATGTAGGTGTCGTGTCTCTTGCTATCCATGCCAGGGGGATACAAGAGGGTCATGCCAGGGGGACGGGACACGCTCCGCAAGGTAGGCCCGCACGACACTGAGGGAGTCCGATGTACCTTAGCTAGGTTTTCATCGGTCATGTATGGGATTGTACTCGGGGTTACTCCACCCGATACACTCCGTAAAATGAACTTAGATAATATTTTTTGTCCAACGCTAACCTCTAACATATTGAATGAAGATGATTATGAATATGATTACGATATGTTTCAAGATAAGAACAAGCTTATGCAATAGAATAAGTTATGATGATATACTGTCGACGGTCTTAGTAACTCCCCGATCGTCCAGTTTAGGAACATGTCATGAATAAGTTATGTTTAGGTCTTGATACGCTTAGCGTATCTCGACAAAGCGGTCCTAGGTTCCCTTGACCGCCATGACATTTAGAGTAGAAGAAAACACTTATGAGCTAAGTTAAGAAGAACCTTACGACGGATCTAGTATGCACAACTGTATAGGAAAGCATGATGCAACACATATTATCAACCGACAGGTTGTATTGTAGACACGTGGTGACCCTAGGTTTCCTCGAGGTTACCTATAGCCTAGGATTAGGTAGAATTCACTGAGACATTATGTCTCATCCCAATCCTTATTTGTTTCATATCAGCAAGTTGGTTTAGCAAGATTTAGAAAGCTTGTAGCCGGATGGATATTTCAACAAGTTCTCATTCGTACCTGCTGCAGGATGTCATGGACTTTAAAGATGTATTTTCTACACTTTGGACGAGTAGTATTGTATTGTTGATTGTACAAACGCGTATTGTTGTATAAAATATTCATTCGAAGTGCTCATGCTGTAAATTTTAATGTATCCAGTACTAAAGATAATGCACATGCTAAACTTTGTAGATACGTTTAGTGTGGGCGTTACAATTTTATAAAGATCGACATACTTCAATTTAGAAACCAATTTACAAATCAATTGATGAGTTTGGTGTAATATTTTTTTTTATAAGCCAGGAGAAATGACATACATCAAGAGAAAACAACGACATCCCAACTAGGTTGGCACTCCGCAAAACCTCCACCCTATGCTTCCAAACTCAAAAATATTCTTGAAAAAATAGTGAAAAATATATACAAGCGTGATGAGCACTCTTTGTGAAAATTGTTCATATTTGACTTTTAATTATGAATTGATAAAAGTTGCTTGCTGAAATATTAATTATAGGCACAAAACAAAATAAATGGACAAATAATATTTTAATGAATGATGTGCCAAAAGAAACGAAAATTATGTATTAGGATTGATTTTGACGATGATTTGAGTTGAAAACGAGAATTTGGTTTTGAATTGGTGTTTTGGCTGATTGAGGGTGGCTGGTCTTGATTATCATGATGATAGTGATGCTAGGACGTGATTTTGATGATGATGATGGTTTCATATGCTGAAATGAAGTGTCTTCATTCTCTCATTGAAGTCTTGTCTGTTTTCTTTTCAGTTCTTGCATTCTTTCCTCCTTCAGATTAAATGCTCTTTAATGTCATGTCTTTCTTTTGTCTTCAGCACTTCTTTGCACGAAATAAACACACAAAACATTTCATTTAAAGCTTTGGAAGCTTTAAAATGGATTAAACACACAAAATAACCACACTTAGTGTTTTTGGGCCAAAATTGGTCCCTTACACTTTTTTATTACACCATAATAAAAACAACTAAATAAAATGGCAGCAAGAGATGCACCCCACCCCTCCTCCAATGGTTTGATGCACATGACCATTTTATCCTCCATGTTTTCTAGTGTTGGTTTGAACTCCAAGACTTTTGCCACCAATTGAGTTAGGCTCTCCTTAGCTTTCTTGGTCCTTGCCCTTGTCATTGGTCCTCCTAGCCCTTGAATTGAAGTACTTCTGTCATGGACAATTACGCCCTCATCAAAGAGGGAAGACTAGACCAAAACCCATAGAAATCAAAAGAAAAAAGGAAAAGCTGAAAACAAAGAAAATGATAAGCAGACTAACAGACTAAGGAAATCTATAGTAAGGAAGACCACACCGATCATGGAAGAAATCCAAGTGCAGCATCGACGGTGACGTATGTAACCAAATTGAGTCATGAACCGAATGCCCCATATTAGGCAATCTATCGACGCAGCAGTTACCTTCGCCGTAAATATGATAACCTCGCGCTTTCCAATAAAGTATATTCATTGGGCAGTTGGAGAGGGCTCACCCCTCGAACGGTGTAATATAAAAACTTACTATTTAAATCAAGTGGTTCTCTTATTTTATAATTCTTATTTTAGAAAGTAGTACTCCTTCCGGTCCTTATTATAGGAAACAATTGACTTTTCAAATTTATTGTGTAAATAATGTATCTAGTCTATATTTATAACAAGATACATTAATTATTCTATGAATCTAAAAAGTCAATTATTTCTTATAATAAAGACGAGATATAGTTGAATTTTTTGAGGGACTATAAAAGTAAAATTGAATACAAGAAAAGTGTATGGTTTATCTGATTAACAAAACAAACACATTAGTGTGTGTCATGTTCATGCAATTCAAGAACCGCTCGTGTGGATTGTCAGCATCACTTAACATTTCTTGTTATGTTTCTCGGGGTTTGAGCAAAACTGAAATATGTTTGGTTGTTTGTGCAAAATGAAAACTGCTTTTGCTTTCAAAAGAAGAAAACAGGAAACCAAAGTTGAAGGGGGAAAAATATATCACTGTCAATATACTATACTCGGTGCATAAAACACTGTGTTGTAAAAAGATAGATATTTAGGTCTCTTGACCAACTAATTTAAGATTAAATTTTTCATGGGTGCTTAAAAAAAAAGTTTAGGAATACAAATCTTTTAAACGAATTTTAGTTATCTCAAATAATTAGTTTTTGCAGTTATACACGAGAATACCTTGTTTAACCTAGGAAAAAACATACGTTGGATGGTCATTTTCTTGTAATAAATAATTTGATTTTTTGAGAAGTAATCTAGAGGCTCGAAATTCTTAAGGTGAAAAAGTGGGTGTCTAGATTTAGAGCTTCAACCCCTGCATTTTTTTTTGAAGTAAAACTAGCCCACTGAAATTCTTTTGACCCCTGCATATATTATGCAACGTCCTTATTAACTGAGATCCAACCCCTCCATATATTATGAAACGTCCTTACCAATCAATAATTAAATATTAATTTTAGTTATCAACCTCTTAAATGAATTTCAGTAAATATCACGTAATTAGTCTTCACAATTATACACGGGAATACATTGGTTAACTCAAAAAAAAAAATGTCCTTGAAAGCTTATTTCTTTGTAATAAATAATTGATAATCATACCAAGAAAACCAATAGAGATAATAGACAATTAATAAATTTTGTCCAAAATAATAATAATTCCAGTCATAAAATAAATGAAAAATATATCATTTGACTAATAATTACTACCTCCGTCCCTAATTATAAGGTCCTTTTGAAAAAATAACGGGAATTAAGATAGTGGATATTTGTATTAAACATGTTTGTAATTACTATTGTTTTTACAATTTTATCCTTTAAGAAAGAAGGTTGGCTTATGTTTTCAACATTCTATTTATTGCTGATTGAAGAAAAAGATGTATAATAAATAGGGGCATGTATGTAAAGAAATAATTAATGTAGTTGGAAATAGAAAAGGGGTCTTATAAAAAAGGACAAAAAAAATTCTCAAAAGGATCTTATAATTAGGGACGGAGGTAGTATATAATACTATTAATTAATTATTATTTTTTAAAGAATAATACTATTATTTAATACTAACTAAAAAGATAAAGATGTAATAATCATAATATAATATAATATAATTTAGCTTACTTTAGTATATAATAAATTATACTTTGCCTTAATGCATATAATTTTTCGTATTGTTTGACTTTTCATTTCAAAAAATAAGTATTATTTGACTTTTTAATTATATATTATTTAATAATTTCCATAAAAAGAAGTTTTATCATATTGTTTGTAGGCATTTTGTCGTTGTATGCTATTAACTTGGGTGTTGTGAGTTTGTTCGCAGATTCACCCTTTACGTTTTTAGCAATGTTTGTATCTGATGTACTCTATCGATTTGAATGAATGAGTATCGTTTTGTTTTTGTCAAAAAAAAATCCATAAAAAGAGTATTATTTAAAAGTTAACCAAAAGATAAAGATTTGATTTAGTCAAAAAAATAAGATACGTATTTATTATCATAAATCTATACTATATATAAAGAAAATAGCATGTGTTGACTCTTTTGGGATAACTTTTTCTCTTTCTAAAATTACCCTCAATTTTTAATACAAATAATACATATAATAAATAGATAAGAATAAATTCAAATTCTAAAATAAAAGTGTAACAAACACAATATGAGTACATATCCAATTTTTATCTTTATCCTTTAAAAAGTGCAACAAACTAGATGAGTATATATGTGTTTTCATTGTAACACCCATACTAAACGTGTCAAGAATATTTAGCATGTGCGTTAAAACTGATACTCAATACATTAATCATACAATACAAAATACAACATAAGTTGAGATTTAAGGTACAAAGTCGTCTCAAGTCATATGTTACAAAAGTTTTACATAATCAGTCAAATGAAACAAGTATCAACGAGATCCATTACAACTATTACATAAACACATAACGTCAAGAACAGGACATAAGTACTAAATCCAACAAGCACGATCAATATGTAGCCTTCTTCTTACCTTTGCCACGGGCCACCTGCGAACCTGAACAAACATGCAAGGAAGGGATGAGACATAATGTCTCAGTGAGTTCTACCTAATCCTAGGCTAGAGGTAACCTCGAGGAAACCTATGGTCACCACGTGTCTACAACACAACCATTCGGTTGATTATACGTGTGTGAACTCATGCATACCTAAACGATCGTGCATAACTAAGATCACTGTCACTTATACTTAGGTCGTATCATATCATATCATATCATGTGCATATATCATAAGCATAGCATTGCATATTATGGTTTAACATATAGTTATCTAAGTTGATTTTAAGGAGTGTAATCGGGTGGACTAACCTCGAGCACAAACCCATAACGTAACCGATGAATTCCTAGCTAAGGTTACATCGGACTCCTCTTAATGTCGTGCGGGCCTACCTTGCAGAGCATATCTTGTCCCCCTAACGTGAACCTCTTGAATCCCCCTAGTGTGGATTGCAAGAGACACGACCTGTCATAACATAATCAAAATCATATCATATCTTAATACGCCTTAGAGGCATGCTAGCATGCATAATATCGACTACCTAAGTCGAGTCTCTAGAGATTACCCATACTTAGTATTGAATCATACCCAAGCATATATCATGTTCTCTCATGTGTCATTCATCTTTGAATTCATTAATGTTTGCTGATGCATTTCATTTGAAAACGTTTAGATGCAATGTACATTAGGCACTTGATGTTTGTGGGGTTTTAAAGTTAGAAAAGAGTGCAAGAAAATACCTCGGACGACACCCCGGGACCCCCAGGACGAGCCAACAACTTCCAAGAAGTTGTGGAGCTTGCCACCAACTCGCCATTGGCGAGTAGCCTCTGGAGTTTTCTCGCTATAAGCGTGTTTTTCGCTTATGGCGAGTTTCTTCAGGTCCTGAAGTGCAGAAAACGTGTTTTTGACCCCATAACCTCAAATTTAAGTCTCTTAATGTACACAATGCATCTAGAAACATAAAAACGGCAATAGTCATTAGCATGGCAAAAACAAACATTAATTCTATACAATTCATGGCATAAGGGTACTAAATTCATACATTCATAAATCTAACACTCCAATTATCTCACAGAATCATAGTTCTAACCCAAAGGTATAGCTAACTAGTGAACTCACATGCAAGATTTAGAGATTAGGCTTCAAGCTTCTAAGTTCGTCACCAAACCCTAGCCCAAGAATTCACTATGTATGAAGCTTCAAGTTGAATGAAGTTTGATCCAAGTACACCATAGTTGCATGCACCTTGCCTACATTAATCCTTGATCGTGATCCTTTTAGGAGATGAGTTTTGAGAAGATTGAGTGAAGGAATGAAGGGAGGGGTTCAAAATTCTAGAGAGGGAAAGGAGAGAATTCTGATTTCTAATGTCTAGAGATATAAGTGCTCATGAATAATGAATATTTTGAATCAAAAACTACTTATATAGGCTCCTCATGAAAGTACCAAAATACCCCTTGTCTTAAACGTGCACAATCTTAAGTTAACAGGTAAAACATTGCGAAACTAATATAATAATTATTAATTGAGAACATAATTACTCCCTTTGTAATGTCTTCAAATGCCTCTTGAATCTTCATTTTTCATCTTCCTAAAGTCCTCACAAATCTTCAGATGTCTTGCTTTGCAGATTTGAATGATTTCTTCATGAATTACATCAAAATACCCTAAAATTGCTATGTTTCGGAAAGAATAGAATTACAAACTCAAATATAGAAAACATTACAAATGTCCCCAAATCATAAGCAATTGCTCTAATACTTAGATATTCTGGATGTAATACCTATTGAAAATGACTGAAAAACATGTTAAGAATGACGTAAGATGACATGTTATCAACAAGCCATGTTGAGGTCGGAGTAATCAACTGACATTTTCCATTAGTCGTTTTTCTTCTTTACGAGCACTACGTTGGATAGCCAAATGGTATACTTAGCTTCTTAGATGAATCATGCCTTTAGGAGATCCTCCAACACCCTGTTTGAGGCTTCAACCTTTTCAGGTGACTGCTTCCGCCTCTACTGTACAACGTATAAAGTTTTTTTACTACAGTTAAATTGTGGCATGCCACGCTTGGATTTATTCCAAACATTTCCTTTGCATTCCAGGCGAAGAGATATGTGTTGTCTTGGAGACACTTTGTTAGCCTCTCATGGACTTCGGGTTGCAGGTCAAACTTAATTTTTATCATTTTGGATGGGTCGCTGCCTATTTGGATTTCGACAAAGTCCCCGTCTGGTTCTAGTCGTTCTAGATTCTTTATTGCTTTGATAAGCAGCCCTTCGTCGTCTTTGTTGATTAGCCTTGTTTCGCTTCCAACATCGAGTTCGACTATAATCATCTCTTCAGGGGTTGATGCTCGATACGCTCGGTTCTGCGTGAAGCCTGCCTTGACATAGATTATTTTGATGATGTAATCTTAGGTTGTTTTGATGATGTTCAAATGACTGGTGGGTTTTACTTAGCATTTTATTCCTTTATTAGTTTAGCTTAGATTATGTTAAAGCACCCAAGTAATATGCGTCTCTTAGTACTGTGTGATTCCTTGTGTCCTGGTTAGCTTATAGCCCAAGTAAAATTCATTCATAATGTTAAAATTCATTTTCTGTCAAAATTCGATTCACTATTGCTTGAATCGTACCACACAAAGTCTCTGACTTTGTGTGAATCATTTTATGATACTTTTAATTGATTCACTTTGGGGGAGTGGTTACATTGGGGTTGAAGAACTAGGATAGTTTAAGGGAACTCGTGTAATCACATTTGTGATTCAACATTGCTACTATTAGTGGAAGTCCTTGGTGGAGGCGTTTTTCACCAAGCGACGACGAAAGGGTAAACTACTATAAAAATCTCGGTGTTATTTTCTCTTCCTTATCCTTTTTAATTTTGATAATTGTATATGCTTAAATTGATTAATTGATAAGATAGAAATTGATTTTGATCTAAGTTCTTTTTGGTTAAAATTGGCCTAATTCCTTGAATTAGGTTTTCAACATTTTACTTGGATCAATTAGTTCCAATTCTTAGCAATTCATCAATTACATATACATTGTGTTTTTCGTTTTTAGCTTGTTATATTTTCTTATAGATTTGGTTTTGAAATTGTCTTGTTTTGAAAATTGTTTTAAGTATTATTAATAATTGATTGAAATAATATTTAGCTTGTGAATCTCTCAATTCTCTTGTAAATCTTATTAGTGCATAGTCTTAACAATTTGTCATAGTTTGTGATTGTTCAAAGCATATTTTCAATAAGTCAATATCTTTTCAAAACGCTTTCGCCAAAACTCCGCAACTTTGTTAAATCGCTATTCACCCCCCTCTAGCGCGCGTCCTTATTGGCCATATAGAGCAACACCGCGTACTGTCGGACCCTATTCCTTTGGTCCTACTGGAACCATTAAGCAACTGTGTTTTGCTGTCTGGATGTCCTCACAGATCTTTACGACTTTGCCTTCACGGTTATGGTACCGCATCTTCAAGTGGATTGTCAACAACACAACTACCAAGGTGGTAAGTGTGGTTTGGCCTATTGTATAGTTGAATGGGGAAGGCACATCAATCACTATCATGTGGCTTTTGAATGTTCGACGGCCCTCTCCTTCTTCAAATGTAATGAGTACTTTCAAGATCCCCCGAGGTTTGGTCGTGGATCCATCTAAACCTGAGAGTTCCCAATCGGTGTATGGCTACAAGTCTTTCTCATAGAATCTATAGTTTGGAAGAGAGTGAAGTACATGACTTTGCAAGAGGCTCTTCCAAACTCTCTTGTGGTTGGCGATGAAGGCCCTTATTACCAGCGGGAGGTAAGAGTTGGGTCTCCCATTTGGTAAGTCCTTGTCCCGAATGGAGATGGGGGGGCCTCCCTCTGTTTGCTGAGTGGACTTCGGTGTGGTTTATGGCAGCTGCTACCATTTCTTTGATGTTTCTTTCAGCTTTATTCGGATTCCATTGGAGGATACCTTCTTCTACCATTTACATTGTGGGGATGTGAACCTTATGTTGAATCATATAGAAATTTCTTTTTTCATTGTCATATATGTGCAGGGTTGGCTGAAACTCTACAATCTCGGTTGGCTTGGTCTAATTTGGTGTGAAAAATTCTATTGGTTGTTTAGTCGAGTGTTGATGATTATATGAGGAATTTGGATGAACTGAAGTGATTTTATTTGGAATCATAAGTTGTTAAGCGCATGACAGATTGTTAACGCTGCGCAAATATTGCTTGCTAAATGGAATATAGTGCAGAACGTGACTCAGAATGTTAGAACAACAAACAATTGTGACAGGAGCAAACAAGCACTAATAAAACGTGAGTTCCAGTGCAACGTGGATGTTAGTATCTTTCAAAATTATGACAGAACGGGTTATGCAGGCTAATTCGTAGTAAGGAAGGCGAGTTTATGAAGGCTTGGACTGGTGGAATACAACCGAAGATGCAATTGCATGAGGGATAAGTCATTGCATTGCTAACTTTCATGAACTTAATTCAGGCAATGGGAGTATCAAGTGTGCCGTTTCTAAGAGATTCACAAATTCTTGCGGATGCAATTCATGCAAGAACTGAAGGTTTATATGAGTGTTGAGTTTTAACTCAAAATCTTATGTTAGTGCTCCTAGAATAATTGTGGCGAGATTTTGTGATACTGAAAAAATGGGTGTTGCTGTTTCTGAAAAATTGTATTACAATTTGAGAAATCGTGGCACGATTTTGGATTAGGTTGAGTATTAAACTGGTGTAGGAGTGCAAATTGTGGCACGATCTAGGAAATTGTGGCACAATTTTCCTAGATCAGAAACAGTATAAAAGCACTCGTTGACCCATTTGTTGAGGTATCTTGAGATTCACAAATTCTTGCGAGAATCAAATGTTTATGAGTGCTGAGCTTTGACTCAAAATCTGATGTTTGTTCTCCTAGAAAAATTGTGGCACAATTTGATGATTATGAAAAAATGGGTGTTGTTGTTTCTGGAAAATTGCGACACGATTGGAGAAATCGTGGTACGATTTTGGATCAGGTAGAGTATTGTATTGATGTAGGAGTGCAAATTATGACGCATCTCAAAAGAATGTACCACAGTTACAGTTTTGTTGGATCTGAAACACTATAAAAGCACTCCTTTGACCCATTGTTAACGCATATAAACCAAATCTTAAAAAACAGCTCACGAAAATATATTAAAATGTTATGCTCTGATACTTATTTATATCCAACGTAAAAGGAGTGTAAATTAACAAGACTACTTTATCAAAAAAACTAAGTGTAAATCTAAAATAAGAGGACAAAATTTTAATCTCAATTTTTTTCCACAAAACGAAGACTGTATTTTTTTTTTAAAAGGAAATCTTCATTCTTAGTTTTTTATACAACAAAAATCCAAACTAATTAAAAATAATAAATAAAAATGTCTCTGTCTTAAAATCTATATACTAAACCATCATAAAAAATAAGAAATAGACAACCCTTTATCTTCAATTACAATATTTTTTTACAATCTACATACAAACTAATATCACCCATTAAAATATGTTGATGAAAACATACTATAACACCAATAATGTACAAGTATATCCCACATGACACATGTATAAAATAATTTTCTAATAAATCATAAAGAAATTATGCATCACTCAAACTCTTCCTGGTACCTTAGGATCATGGTGGTTGTTTGCTCCTGTCCCTGGATAGTCTTCTATTTCCAAATTCATCCTTTTCTTTACCAAGAACTCTTCTCTTTTATCCAACAAATCTTCTCCATTACTAAATCCAATAACACTTTCCTATTATTGACAAAAGCTATATTATGTTAGACCCTTAATTTAATTAAGTAATTATAATTTACTTATATAGAGGAACTTTGAAAATATAAATATTAAATAACTACAATTATCTTAAATATTCGTATTGGTTTCAACTAACCTTATCTAGTGTAGTTTGAATTGATGATTTTTCATCCTTTGAGAAAAAATTTCCTGCAAAAAATTAATATAACTATTAGAGAATTTAAGTACTAAAAAATAATAATAAGGAGATGGGGTGATTCCATTTATTTACGGTTAATAATTAATTTTTTTTTCTATGCATACTTGTTGTTTGGAGAGAAGAAGATGCAAGAAGAAAACATGAGAAAACAATAAAGAAAAAGAGGAAGCGCAGGGGAAATTTGTTCAACATGTTGAACATACATGGAATATAGTGATGATAGGAGAAACTATGTGAATACAATGCTTTATAGAAGTCTCATAAAACAGAAAAATTTGTTTGTTTATAAAATGTATAGTAATATTAATCCTTTAAGTCAACATCAACTTGAACATTTTTGGAATTTTTGTGTGAAACAATATATGGTTCTTAATAATTGAATTGATTCCATTTGCCTGATCAACTTTTAAGCTTATCTAGATGTGCTTTGTCGACATGATTAATCATAATTTCATTTCTATTTAACAAAAATATTAGTACATGAGTAGAACAATCTCAAGTTTTGTATGTTAAGGACACATCAACATTGTTAATGTAAAAAACATAAGAAGAACCGTGGTTAAAATTCGGGAATCTTTCACAAATATTTCGGTTTACGATTTTAGCTACCAGACAACTTGACTCAAGGTTTTTTAAAGTGTTTTTTGGAAATTTATTTAATTCCAAAACACTTTTACACACATAAAATATTTTTTGGGGTGAAATCATATAATAAAAGGGATAAGTGTAAAGGTAGAGTAAAAAAAGTCATTTATGTCGGTAGATAAGATCAAATAAATTTGTTCCCGTAAGTTTAACTCAGTTGACAAGGACAATGCATAATATATGTAAGGTTTGGGGTTCGAACCTCGGACACCACAAAAAAAAAAAAAAATCAAATAAATTTAAAATAAGTCAATTCAAACCGACCTTAAAATATAAATTGAAAATAAAAATAAATAAACTATCATTTTAGTCTCTGGACTATCACTCACCCTAATTTAATTTCTAAACTATATAAATATACTAAGTGGTCTCTTTTTTTGGTGGTGGCCGAGATTTAAACCCCGGACCTTGCATATATAATGCATTGTCCTTACCAATTGAGCTAAGCTCACGAGGACATACTAAGTGGTCTCTCTAAACTATATATAAATCGTCAATTTAGTCCTTAAAATCTAAAAAAATAAATAAAAAATCAATCATTTCCGTCCATAAAAAAAAAAAAATATCTACTAAATAATCATAGATATATAATAATCATCATAGAAATAATGAACAAATAAAACTTTTATCTTTAGCTACAATAATCTGCTACAATTTACATACAAACATATATATATATCATCCATTAGAAAATAGTGGATGAAAACATACTATAACACCAAAAATATATAAGTATGCTACAATTTACATACAAACTAATAATAATTTTCTAATAAATCTTAATAAATGTATTCATAGCTCAAACTCTTCCTGGTGGATTGGGGTCATGGTGGTTGTTTGCACCTGTCCCTGGATAGTCTTCTATTTCCAAATTCATCCTTTCTTTTACCATGAATTCTTCTCCTTTATCAAATGAATCTTCCCCAATACTTAATCCAGTAACATTTTCCTATTATTGAGAAAAGCTATAATAAGTTAGACCCTTAATTTGGTTAAATAATTAGAAGCTAGGAATATTAAAAAGTTAAAGAACTAAAATATACTTACAACCTTAACAAGTGAAGTTTGCATTGACGTGGATTTTTCATCCTTTGACAAAAATCTTCCTGCAAAAAATAAAATGGAAAATTGATATATTTATTAGTAAACTTAATTAATAAAAAGTAATAAGGAGATGGGCTACTTAATTTCATATACAAATAAATAAACTAAATTTTTTCTATACATACTTGATGTTTGGAGAGAAGAAGATGGAAGAAAAAGATATGAGAAAACCATAAAGAATAAGAGGCAGTGCAGGGCAAATTTGTTGAACATGTTGAACAAAAAAGAAAACGTGGATAAGATAAGAGCTGAGGAATATAGTGATGATAAGAGAAACTATGTGAATACAATTCTTATATAGAATCCTTCATAAGACATGAAATTTGTTTGTGTATGAAATGTCCTTTATGTCAACTTCAATTTGAACATTTTTGTAATTTCTATGTGTACAAATATATGGTTGTTAAATTGTTGAAATGATTCCATTTGCATGGTCAATTTTTAAGCTTTGTCTAGATGTACCTTCTCCACATGATTAATCATAATTTCATTTGTATTTAACAAAATATTAATGCATGTTTAGTACAATCTCAAGTTTTAGATTATTGCTTAGATAGAAGAGTTATAAAATCAAATACAAAGCAGTTATTATTTGTTCATGGATGCTCATAGGTGTTGCATATAGAAGTGTGTTTTGGAGAGTGTTTGAAAAAAAAAAAAATTAAATTAATTTGATTATAATATAGAAAATAATTACCTGATAAAAATGTTTCGTTTCCTACTAAATAGTAACCCATACTTTTTGCTCAATAGACCCCTCTAAATGCTCACAAGCTCCTCAAATTTTCAACAGAAAATAATACCTCATGAGTTAAGTATTGATCCAGAAGCAAACGGTAGGATCAAAATTGTCCTGAACATAGAGGCAGAAGTATAACATGGAACATAACCATGATATAAGCATATGCATTGTCATAACTCAATCAAACTACCCATTTCGGATTATATAATCCAAAATTGTGTAATGCATTTCAGATTACATAATTTGAAATGTACCAGTAACACAACTGAATGTAGAGTTGAAAAATTTACAACCAAACAGAGCTCGAATTACCAGACCATAAGCAAATCACATTCTGGTAGACGATATATATATGGTTGGCTTTCCTCAACAATACCACCATCCTCGAACTGCAACCTCTTCCAGTGAGCATGAATTTCACCCAAACGAATAGGCGTATTGGCTTAATAAATATTCTTAGCAATTGTACATGTACATGACAACCCATGTGTTACCGTAACTAAGCAACCACAATATTGGATTTTTTCGTTGAATCGGTGTTCCATTAAAATCATGCTCTTTAGAAATAAAGCTTGTATCTGAGTATGTTGCAAATTTATCATATTGTTAATGGAAGTTAATTTTTACAGAAGTCACCCATACTATGACCCATATGCCATTTCAATCAACTGTGAACATATTCACCTTTGTTTGTCATTGTATTTACATTATGCATGACACGACTGGTCCAATACATCTCAATTTTCTCCTTCAACGGTTCCAAAATAGTAATTTTGTGCATACACCAAAATAGTAATTTTGTGCATACAATTTTGAACAAACAACAATTATCAACCAATCATTTTATTAGATGTGCATTTCTAATCTTGGATTGTTGATGGACTGCTTATTCTTCTGATGTTCATTATAAATATGATGAATATTAGTTTCCCTTCAACCATTTATATTCTTTAAAGCTGTTAGAATATTTCTTGGAATGACAATTGAGGTTGTCAACTCACGAACAAGTCTCTTCTCTTTTGGTCTTAAACGTTCAATAAATTTATGACCTTGAAAGTCTTAAGTCATCTTATTGTTGTGTTCTCTGTCCTCAACTCTAAGGCTCCAGTCACCAACACTCAACAAATAATCACTAAATCGAAACAGACAATCACGTTTCATTGAACCAGCTATTTTACGCTTTGCCAACTTATTGTGCTCAGTATAGAAACCTCCCCTTTCACATCTCAATGTAACAAATTATTTTCTACCATTTCCTCCATTATTTGATTTTCCAATAACACTCAACAAATAATCACTAAACCGAAACAGACAATCACGTTTCATTGAACCAGCTATTTTACGCTTTGCCAATAATAAATCCTACCTTCCTTGCTTCACTCGAACCCATGTCAACAACTCATCTTGTGAAGTAAACTTTCAATCAATAGTAAACTGTATGTGGTGCTCAATAGAATGATTATCAACTAGAGGTGGCACTTTATTTCGCTTTGTTAGAAGGATTATCAACTAGAGGTGAACATCGGCTTATGCATTTCCAAAAGGATTATCAACTGGAGGTGGATGAACCTTGACTTTCGTATTGCCAAAATATACCAAAACTTGAAGCGCAACGTTTAGCTTCATATAAATAGTAGGTTCCACAATTGGAGGCCTAATGTGTGGTGTCAAATCAAGGGCATCAGTATGACCATTCATATATGAAACGATGCAAACAATCCTTATTAAAATTGGTATGTTTTTGTACCTACATGGTTTAGATTATATAATTAAAACTGATTTGTTCAAAATTTTGGGTTATATAACCCGAATGGCGCCAAGACAAAGAAAGTGACATGATTGAAAAAAAAAACGCTTAGAAATCAAATGAAAAAGATTTTAAAATCATATTAACTTACATTCAGACAAAAGTAATATGTATGGAGTCCGTTGATGCTTGAAATGGAATGTTAGGCCAGACAACATTTCACAATAGAGCCTACATACCTATGATAAAAAATTTACCATTACTTTTTTTACCTTATGAGTTTCTCGCGCGCTCTATTCGAATGCTGAAATCCGAAATATTTCAATGTGTTTTTGAAGGTTTTTATACCGTTTAGATTCTATGATTCAAACTACATAGGGTGCATGAGAAACTCATAGGATGGAAAAAATAGCCGTCTAAATTTTTATTAGTGATTAGGCAAGATAATCCAGAAACATTATTAGGGCGCATTTGAATTTACAAGAATTTTTTATTTATAATTTTCTTTATAAATTAGATGATATTAACATAAATGAATTAGGTAAAAGATTATTCATTTATAATTTTCTTTATAAATGACGTAGATATGAACATAATTTACATAAATGAATTAGGTAAAAGGTTATTCATTATTGTACAATATAAATATATATACGACACACAACTAATGTTAAGGCAAGTCATTGGTTAGGACACACAACTAATGTTAAGGCAAGTCATTGGTTAGGACACACAGAACAAAAAACCTAACATGCCATTGAAAAAATAAATTCCCTTGTTTAAAAATTGAAAGTAGGTGCAAAAGAATATATATTTTTTTTTGTTGTGATTTGAATCCTGAAATTTACATATATTATGCATTGTCTCTGCTGATTGAGTTAAACTCACGAGTACATAGGTACAAAAGTATGATGATGAGATTGCAATCAAAATAAAAAAGTTTAAATATTGTACTAGTTTCTTAAAAGAAAATATTGTACTAATTGTTTAGCAAGGGCGTTAATTGTTTTTTTAAGGAGTGACAAACACTATTTAAAAATCACATACATTCTTTCACAAAAAAAGTCACATATACATTTTGTCAAAAAAAAAGTTCACATATACATATGAGATTCCAACATCAAATCAGAGTAACTACAAAAAATAATTGAGCTAGATTTTACTAATATTTCCATTGATAGCTTAATTATTTATTTACTACCACTGAAAATATAAAAAATAAATGTATAATATTGTTTCTTTTTTGTAGGAATATAAAATTGTTTCTTACCTTCCTTCAAAAAAATATATTGTTTCTTACAATCTTACCTACCTCAAATAATATCTACCCCACATGACAACAAAAGTTATAATGTCTTGGTTCATACCAAATATAAAAATTGAATTTAGGATACATTACCCTCTCTTTCTTCACCCTCTCGTTGAGCAAAAAGAGTAAATAGTAACTTTATTGCTTAAATATATGAAGTAACTTTTTTTTTTATAGATAAAATGGCAAAATCATTATAAACTACACATAAGTGGAGGTGCCGGAGTTCGAATCCCGATCATAACGTCCGGCATAACAATTTCGACATTTTATCATTGAGGAATCTCAACCCTGCATATAATATTACGTCATAACAAACTAACATTACATATTTTTTCTAGGATAAATCGCCTCTAATGTAAGAACATTTGTTTATTAGTATGATAAACTAATGGAGTATATGCGATCTATTATAATAATAAACTAATAGAATTGATTGTACCAAAATAAAAATCAAGAGAATTCAATGTAAAACGCATAGAGTTTCATTTGGCACAAAAGTAGTGAAGTTCAATGCATAGAAGACCAGTTCCATGGTTAGATCCTATTCACACGCTCTCTTCTTCCATTCCAATTCTAACCATAACACAATCACAACAATGACACAAAATTACATAGTCTTTGTTTTTTTATGTCTTCAACCAACTCACTAAGACAACCAATTTTGTTTCTTTCTTCATGTTTCCTTGTTGACCTTTTAGCCAAAGTTTGGTTTGGTTTGTGCATTGACATTGTCATAATTAGATAGATTTATTGGTAAAGTTTTGTACTTTTGGTTACCCTTTATTCTTATGCCAAATGGGTTTTCGACATAATTGCATAATGTTATTTATGTAGCTAGGAATCACTCAAGACATCTAGGGTTGGATTATTCTTTGAATAAACCTTGTAAATATATGTGTGTTTGATTATGTGCTTTTTCTCTAAAGTTTTCACAAAAGTGTTGAATTAGTGATTGAGTTGTGAGTACTAAAGCTATGACAATGGTTGAGAGAAATGTGAATTCTTTCAAACTTGTTTCAAAAAATTCATTGCTTTTCTTATTCACAATGATGTCAATCATGTTCCTCATGTCATGGTTCTTCGTTTTGCGATCCACGAATCGTCCTCATTTCATTGATCACAACTTGTTGCCAAATTCAAAGATTCTTTCCACCTTTGAATATTCAAAGTTTCATACAAAAGTCCCGAATATCGAGTCCTCATTCGGGAACCGAGCAATACTCGTTGATGTCGAAGATGTTGAAGATGAAAGTGAAACAAACAAGCCCAAAGATGGTGGAAAATGTAGAAATAGAAATGATGATTTTCTTCTAAAAGTTTTCATGTATGATTTACCATCAAAGTTTCATTTTGGACTATTGGATTGGAAACCAAGTGGAAATAGTGTTTGGCCTAATGTTAGAACAACAATACCTGGTTACCCTGGAGGTTTGAATTTGCAACATAGTATAGAATTTTGGCTTACATTAGACATTCTTGCCTCAGAAATTCCGAATGCTCCTAAGGCAAAGACGGTGATTCGTGTTCGAAACTCTAGCGAAGCCGATATTATATTTGTGCCATTCTTTTCGTCGTTGAGCTATAACCGAAACTCGAAACGAAGACCAAATGAGAAGATAACAAAGAACATAATGCTTCAAGAGGAGTTGGTGAAGTATGTGACATCTCAAGAGGAATGGAAAAGGTCAAAGGGAAAAGATCATGTGATTATAGCACATCATCCTAATAGTATGTTGGATGCAAGAATGAAATTGTGGCCAGCTACATTTATACTCTCAGATTTTGGAAGATATCCTTCAAGTATAGCTAATGTTGAAAAGGATGTGATTGCACCTTATAAGCATTTAATCACTTCTTATGTCAATGATAATTCCAACTTTGATAGCCGTACAACATTGTTGTATTTCCAAGGAGCAATCTATAGAAAAGATGTATGTCTCTCTTCTCCTTTAACATCTTTGTTTTTTCTTTGAGCTTCTTGTTTCTTTTGAATGAAGTTAATTCAACAATGACATAGTTTTGATGAATATTGCAAAAGAATGTCTTTCTTTATGATGAATGGTACCACTTTAAGTGTATTATGTATACTGGGTTGTTTGGATTGGCTAATTTGAGTTTATCTACTGGTATAAGCACTTATAAGAGTTTGTGGAAACAACTTATGATATGTCTATGAGTTATTTTCAACGTATTTCCATAAGTTCTTCTGGATAACTTATTAAATAACGGTTAAAGAGCCCCACATTGGTTGAGAGATGGCATGAACACACATTTAAGTCATATTTTTTATCTGATGTAGGACTCTTTAACAATAACTTATAGCTTATATAAAAACAGTTTGACTTTATTATATCATTTGTTATGAAAAGCATTTATATAAGTGCTTAAATAGGTTGTTTAACCATATGGATAGCTATGTGTTTATGCTATAAGTGCTTAAATAAGTTGTTTCATGTTATTAAACATTGATAGCTATGTCTCTTATGTTTATAAAATCAATATTTTTTATTTTGTCGTATGATTTTAAATTGAAAATTATAAATGTATTTATCAACTTCAAATTTTCTTCTTCTTATGATCAGGGAGGTTATGTGAGGCAAGAACTATATTATTCTTTGAAAAATGAAAAGGATGTACATTTTTCATTTGGAAGCATTCAAAAAGATGGAATCAAGAAAGCAACAGAAGGAATGCGTTTGTCGAAATTTTGCCTAAACATAGCAGGCGACACACCTTCATCAAACCGCTTGTTCGACGCAATTGCTAGTCATTGTGTCCCTGTGATCATCAGTGATGAAATTGAGCTACCGTTCGAGGATATCCTCGACTACTCCGAGTTCTGCATATTTGTTCGAACTAGCGACGCTATCAAGGAAAACTATCTGCTAAATTTCATCAGGAGTATAGGCAAAGAAGAGTGGACAAAAATGTGGAACAAGTTGAAAGAGGTTGAACATTTCTTTGAATATAATTTTCCATCTAAGGAAGGTGATGCTGTACAAATGATTTGGCAAGCTGTTTCACATAAAGTTCCTTCTATGAAATTGAAGTTAAATAGGGTTAGAAGGTACTCTATGTCCCCTCCAAGTATAGAGAATGAACTGAAACCAATACCTGTACCTAAGAATTTTTGGGATAAAGATATGTAGGTAGTCTTTGGTGGAAATTAAATGTATCATTTTCTTGTCTTTCATTTAGTTTTGATGTATTTTTAATATACATCAAATTTAGAAGATGACTGATATTTTTACATTTTAACAATACATACCTTAATTAATATCAAGTTATGTAGTTTGACATATATGGTTGAATCTTTCGCTCACACCAATAGAATGTGCGTAAGTTACATCGTAAATTATCGCTAAGGTTACTTTTTCTCTCTAGTCTTACATGGAGAAGTTTCTCCCCTAATCAAAACTTTAGGTATCAAGAAAAGGTTTAATCATATTTTACCTTAGAAAATGTGGTTAGGGATAATAATGAGAATTTGTTCTGTATATTATATATTCAACCTTTTTCAACTACTAATATTTCACAACACCAACTAGAAACAAGCCACATTATGCAATTAAGATTTTTAAATGTGAAGAAAAGAATTTTTTAACCTTTTAATTTGTCCCTTTTGTTATAGAAGACACTAAATATATAAATAAATCCATGTCCCTTTTAATTTGACTCTTACTTCTCTGCTTTAAAACTATTATCTGTTACAATGATATAAGTTGGTATAACTAATAACTACTTGATACCAACTTCAACCCTTATCTACAAATCCATATGAAATAATAAAGAATAATGTAGTAGGGATGTTACATTCATTGAATAGGCTGAGCAATTTCAGATGCACTATTTATAATTACAATGAGAACAAAAATATCATTAATAGTCTCAAACTCAAATTGATTTTAGTCAATAAGTATCAAGAATTCTAACTATAATGTGTTAAATTATAGTATTACAAATCATTGCCTGAAAATATAGTAGGGACTATGAATTGCGACGCCTTCCTCGAATGGAAGTAATGAGTTACATTTTGATCTAAAAAGCATCAAACATTACTTCTTCAGTATCTAACACTGGCTACACATGACTTTCTATTTGGAAACAATAGTACAATGTACAGGAATTATTCTATGCAAAAGGATTTCCGCCAAACGACGCAACTGGTTCCTGTGCTTGGATGTTCCTGTCAATATGCAACTCAAGTCAAAACTAATGCATAGAGAGCCAATAGCCACATAGTAGAAATTGGTACATCAAACATTAAATAACTCAGACACATCTGATGATCAATAAAAAAGATGAAACTTAAGATACATGTTTTTGGTCCCCGCAAATATACCACTTTGCTTTTAAATGTTTTTTTCATTTTTAATCCTTGCTAATGTACCACTTTTTTTTCAAGAAGCCAAATGCAAATATAATAAAAGATGAGTGTCCCAATCAAGCACAGGATGTGCCTACAAGGATCCCATAACAAGATGTGCCTAATATACCACATATTGTCTTTGGTCCATGTTTTGTTTTGGTCCTTATAAAATTAGTTCATATTGAAATTAGTCCATATGTAGATGGATTTTAGTCCCTCCAATACAAGCTACATAAAGACTAAAATAAATATTACATATTACCGGGGCTAATTTCGCATGAACTTAAACGAAAACAAAGATCAAAAGTAAACAGTGGTATATTTACAAGTATTAAAAACAAAAATATTTTTTATAAGGGCTAAAAGAAAAAACAGTGATTTCCGTGACCAAAAATATATTTAACCCTACAAATAATCTTTGAAATATTGAAAAAGTTGATTCAGTTTCACTAAGCAGCCAACATTCCTATCTCAACATTGGTAAGGAATCATGTAACATCACATTCACGGACTACGTTCACAAATGCTAAATATTTCCAAACTAAGTAAAAGAATGCAACCACAAGGAATACACATGTCAATAGATTTCAACGAATTAGAACCACCATATCTCCAGAAAGAAGGGAGAATAAATAGCAGGGAGTCAGGGACAAAAAGCCCATGTATGCAATGCAACTTACTGTAATTGAGAACTTGGTGTGTGCACGGCCATGAATGAGAAACCACCTACATAATAGAACCAAAATAAGAGTATAATTACATTGGGAAAATTATAACAACGTAAGTATTTAATTCGCACTAACTGCTGAGATGCGAGTATGTATGAGATGGTTCAAACTTTCAGTTCAAGTTTTTATGATTACCTTCTGCAGATGAAATATATGGGGTCACTGTATTTTGAGGGAGCCAAGGTTCAGGGATACCACCAAATGTGGCTGGCAAAAGGGCATCTGGCAAAGCAGCTTGCAAAGAGTTCATATCAAGAAACTGCAATTGAAACAACAGACATTTTAGATATGATAGGAAACTAAAGATCAAGTTAGCATCTCACAGGCTCCAATATTCCATGATTAACATTGTTAAATTTATATCTTTTCAGACAGTGGACACCAAAACCAGAGCTGAAATGCATATGATAAGAATTAACTGAAATACAATTCTTAAAAATATTTGTTGAAGCCGTGTGGTGCAGTTTGAAAAACTTATAATGGTCAATAGGAACAGTATAATAAAAAATGAACAGACTAGAGCCCTGTTTAGATAAACAGCTTAATCAAGCGCTTGTATATAAGTTATCTCTATTAACAAATTATAAAATCAAGTCAAATTGTTTACACATAAGCTAAGCTGTTTCCATAAGCTATCCTGAAAAGTTTATGTAAATAAGTTGAAAACATCTAATTTACATGTAATAAGCTGTAACCATAAGCTTTTTCAGACAGTCTCATTAGTGCTCAAATAAGTCAAATCCAAACAGGCCCTAGAATGGCTTTAAGTATTAAGTTACAGGGCACAACAGAAATGCCAACAATGAACAATCACACACCAGAAACCTTCAATTGTGTCATAAGAGGAATGAACATCGTTATAAGAGATTCATAATTACAATAGTATAATGAGGGCTATAGTGGACATACCATATTGTTCTGTTCTACATCAGAATCAAAGGGAAAATCAAATGGATTAGTTGATTTACGATTGATTCCATTAGGTTGAATATCTCCCTGAAAAATCAAACAAAATACCCACATTAAATAAAAGAAAAACTCAATCAACCTTGGAGCACAGATCAGAAGAGAAATATATCACGAGTCACTTACATTTGATGGGAATTCATGATTATCAAACCCTCCAATAGGAGCAACGCCTTGGATTCCATCTTTAATGGGTACCTGGTTTTTATTATAGAAGAACTTAAACCCAAAATTTGATCATATAGAGTATAGACTATCATGGTAATACAACAAACATACACCAACCTCAGAAGCACTTAAACCAAAACTTTCTGATGGGAAATTATGCGATTGTAATACTTGATTATTGACATCCACTGGAAGATGGGTACCAAAATCTTCAAATGCATTCCATGGCTGTTCAGTAACAAAATAAATATCTTAATTGAAGTTTCGATGTATTCCTCATAGTGTTCTTTAAATTTGATGTGGAACAAATGCAAAGGACGTGGTCCATTTCTTATGCAGAATAGCATATCACAACCAACGCAAGCAATTGGTGATAAGCTTGTGAATAGTTTTATATCTAACTCAGCACAAAAATGCAAAACTAATAATTGACCTAACTTCTGAACTTACTTGAGTGTCTGTTGCCATAACAGGAACTTGTTTTTCTCCATTCCATACACCATCATGCCATACATTAGATGTAACAGTTGAAGGTACACCGACACTAGGCATTTCAAAAGATGGCATTTGGAAATTTCCATTTAAGGTTGAAAATGGCTCAAACCTATCCTGTAAAGATTCAACACTTGAAGGTACTGGCGCAGGAATTTCCACTTGTGCAGTAGAGAATGGATCAAATCTATCCTGCGAAGATTCAGCACTTGAAGGAACTGCCGCAGGAATTTCCACTTGTGTAGTAGATGATGTGAACTGAGGCGTATCAAATGTTGCCCAACCTTCATTTTTAGGGATGAATAACTCCACTGATTTTGCATCTGAGGTTGCAGCAGAAGGCTGCTGCTGAGGAAGATCCGCAAAGAAATCAATAGATGCGACTTGGGGTGTTTGCGTAGGTTGACTTCCCTTGAAAGATGGAGCTGCTTCCTTATCAGATAGTTGAAACAGATCTCCTAATGCAGATTGAGATGGTACAACCGTTTGAAAAAGATCAATAGATGAAGCTGATGCCGCTGGTGCCTTGGAAAGGTCCAAGCTAACCGATCTTGCAGGACCAGATGTCAGTGAATTTCCGGACCCTGAAGATTGGAAAGCTTCTGAGAAAAAATCAACTGGACCACCAGAGTTGTCAGATCTTAAGGTCGAAAGGTTGTTGTCTCTTGGTTGCAATGATGTAGTTCTCTGGGGAAAGAAAACAAATCAATTTCATGTACAAGATGTAGGAGAAATACATGATCCACTTGCTTCAAAAATATGACCAAAAGCACTTTGAATGTAATGTAATAAATAAATTAGTAAATGAATTGAAAATCATTCAAAGTGCGCATAGATCGAGAGTTTTAATGATAATAAATTATTCAAACTAAGCCAACTCTTGGTCACTGTAGACAGGTAAAATTTGAATGATTGGACATCAGAAAAAGACCTCAATTATATGAGTTTAATGGTGATGCACTGTCGGTGTAAATTAGTTTTACAACGAGATCAAATAAAAGCTACATAAACCCACTTTGTAACCATTTTTTAAAAATATCTTCCACATACTTGATTTTCATTGGGAGTCAGTGTAAAACTAGATTGGATGGACGGTCCATGCCACCTTTTAAAAATATTCCAATTCTGCAAACCAATATGGTCAATTTAAAAAAGATAAATAAATCCATAATATCTCATTTTGGTGGGTTCATATGGTATCAGTCTATCAAAAGAGTGAAAACATAGATCTCATTCTACATTGCAAGCACCACTACAATATTGATATAACATCACATTAATTTGGTGGCTTTTTGAATCACATTATAAGTGAAGAAGATATATATATGAGAGAGAGAGAGAGAGAGACCTGAGGACGATGAATTCCATCTGCATCTCTCTTGGCAGCGGCATTAGATTCGAGAGCTGCAATCTTTGCTTGAGTCCACACATCTTCACTTGAACTAGAACCAGGACGCTTATAAGATGGACTGTTAAACCCAAACTTAGGAGACTGAACATCAGGCTTGAATTGCTCACGACCACTAGACACAGAAAAGTCGGAATTTCTTGGACCAGATCCCTCATTAGCAAATCTCTCATCATACGAGTGATCACTTAAACGACCAGGACTAAAAATAATACTAGCCATCTTCCCTTCATAACGGACTTTATCTGAACCAGGCTTTCTTGTCAGAGCCCCTGCTTGTGTTCCATAGCGTCGATCCTCGTATTGATTATCATATGGAGGACTTTGTGAATATGAATGATAAGAACTGGCACGCCTAACCTCGTCTTCATTAATTGAAGGGCTCTGCAGATAATTGCAGTTATAAAATGTTAGCATTTAACTAAGGATGAAACTAATTTGAATTATAAGGACATTGGAACATTTAACTACATCTATCTGATATTTTCATTGATTTCTATGGTGCCATTCAACTTCACAAGTCTAAGTTAGTAAACTGTTGAAAGGACTTAAGAGAGAAAACTAAAGATTTGTGAAATGCTTGAGTGAAATCCCACTCGGCAGATTTGTTTATATACACTCTAGAAAGTAAATACAATATGGGAGTTACAAGGACATTAATAAGCTTTCTGGTTCCTACATAAATGTGATTTACTAGGCAAATAATTAACTATTGATCTTCTACTTGCATGAATAACTATACATATTCCTAAGGTATTTATTTTATAATTCCAACATAAACAATTGCATGCACTACAATGAAAATAAGATCAATGTGATCACGATATTCATATATAACATATTTCTATTCTTTTCATTTGTTTAAACTTTCATTTTTCTAACTCAATTGAATTCAATGGAATTGAATTATAAGATTTAGAACAAAGGTTTTGTTTTGATGGAAAAAGAAATAGCAAATCAAGGCTTAAACCATATATGTACATGTTCCGAAAAACAATCAATGGCTTGCCTGTGCATCTCTCGGAGGCTTTTCAGCCAACTTTGTTCCAGCATATCTTTTATCCACATATACATTCCTTATGAACTCCCTTACTTTGTTGACATTGCTGCAAAAGCATAACACGATGTTACATTATGAATTATGCATATTTATATATGTAAAACCATGTTAGTTTAGTGGATGTAACAGCGAACCACATAATTGTATTTATACCTGCTATCTGGCAACCGTTGTCTTTGGAAGTCCCAATCTTTTAAATATAAATCCCTTGCACGCTTAAACGAAACAATCACGGATCAATCTCTTTTCAACATAGAATAGCCACAAATAAAGAAAATGTACCCTTATATTATACCTGGTTACCACCATTTTGAAGAGCATCAACCTCTTGAAAATTGAACTTTGCCATTGAAACTGACTTCACACGGTGAGTAAACTCGCGGCTGCATGACATTAAAATAAATAAGTGATTATAAGAACAACACCATTACCATTTAACAGATAAAACTGCTACAAAGGGACATTTCATTTTGCAATGAGTACCAAACATCAACAGAAAGGATTGGTAGAAGACAGAACATGATGTTCACGAAACACAAAAGAAGCCACACAACTTTGACTATAAGTTGAATCCAGATCATAATTTTAAGTGAGCATGGAATATATTTACTACGAAAAAAGTCAAATATTTACTTTAGAAACAATAATTATCAGGAGGATTCCTTTTTTACTTAGAAAATCATCTCACATCTAAAATTGTCCACGAGTACAAGCCAAAATTCGAAAAAAATATATAATAATCTAATTCCTAATAAAGCCACTTTTAAATTAGTATCAAATTTTTAAATTAAATTGAGTGCAGGAGTAAAAATATTAAAAATAATGTGTTCGTAATTAACTGGTGCTGGAGCTGGTGGTAATCAAACCATGTGTATGCAAAGAATTTGAATTCCTAATTAGGTTGTTTCCAATATATTTATACCTATTTATCTGTGTGTCCAAGGTTGTCAGGATCGAGATCTTGAATAAGATCAGAAGAGGGGTGTCAAGATCATAACTCGTATGATTGTATCTAGGATCGGAAGATCCTACCTAATTAACAAGAGGGGGTAGCAAGATCATAAAACATAAGATTGTGACAAAGATTGTAAGATCCTACTAAAATGAAAAATTACACACACACACACATATTTGGCATGGATTATAATCTAGAATTAATTGACTTTATTAAGATATATTTGTATAAATTATGATATAATAAATTTTGGGTAGTGCTAACTTGTGTGCCCTTAGGGCACATGTTAAGAAATTCAAAAGAAGAAATATTCTCTAAAATTTTGTGCATTCAATTTATTCAAAAATTAAAAGTAATGCAGACATTCCAATAAATTATTTCTATAATTGATTCACTAATCTATGATTGGGCCTTAAGGGCACAAGTTAGCATTTTCTTAATCTATGATTGGGCCTTCATGGATGGAACTCATCCCAAACCAATGTTAATAAAAAACAGAGCAGTGAAAAATGATTAGAAAGAAAATTGGGAAAAAAGAAAAGACGCCCCGTCTCTCATGTGACCAGCCCAAACCAATACCCCAAACCCTAATTTTCTTTTCTCCTATACGCCTATTTCCATTACCAGCAGCACTTGATCGTTCATCTTACCCCTTCTTCTTCAAAGGCATGACAACTAGACGACTGAAGACATTCCCCCAGGCTGTGCAGAAAAATATGACAACACAGAAATGGCAGCGTAGAGAGTCTATCTGGAAACTAGAAGATCTTCAAGATTCTGTGTCTATAAATGCCCAAGATTGCACAGAACCTTGTGATTTCACACTCCAGAAGTGATTTCACTTCAATTTTACTACATTTTCACTCAAAACGTGATCTTGTTCACAATTCAGATTGGAGGGGGCGAGTAAGATCATAAACTCGTCCAATCATGCCATTTAAACCACAATCTTGACAACAATGTGTCTGTGGGCGTATTTCATTGGTATTATTTATTAGAGAAATGCTGAATAGTGCATATTTCAAAGGCACAAATATTGCATGAAACAAGTAACAATTGGTTAGATGGAATTCTTACCAATTTCATACAATAATATTTTGTACTAAATAGTGGCGCTGCCTTATTAGGAGGGTCTGCGGGAACGCTTGGTAAGTAGTACCAAATACCAGAGCCCTCGCACAAATTAATGGCACATATATTGAGTATATGCTCAAACTTAAATGCAAAATATTCCAACAAAAAACTTCATACATAACCTGTGTTTTTTCTCTATTGAAATCCCAATCAAATTTAATGTGCATCTTAGTGTAAAATTTCCTCACTTCTAATCAAACTAAGTAAGTTTGGATAAAAACAATTTTGACATATTACAATCAAATATTGTATTTTAAAAAATATCATTTATGTCCAACATAAAAATAAGAGATGGATCACAAAGCAAGAGTTCATAAATAAAATGAAAAGGAACTCACTGTATTCCACTGCAAGTGATGCAAACAAAGGTCCAAAACGTTGTACATACATACTGAGGTCCCTGTATAAATAATTGCATTTCAATTAAACCGGAATTGTCTTATAAATGGGACCAAACCTTAATATTTAACAAGTACCCAAAAATCCTAGAGCAAATCATAATAAAATCCTGCAACATTGCAAAGGATGTCGAGAAAAGGAAACACACATGATCAATTTTATTTCTATTTTAGCAACCATATTCATGTAGTGTTTTAAATAACGCTCCATAACAACATTAGACCATGATTTTCCACAATTTTGAATATCATGAAGCAGCCATTACTGCAACCGCTATTTAAAACCCTACCTTTATGCACATTGCAAAGGGTGTCGAGAAAAGAAACAAACATGGTCAATTATATTTCCTTTTATGTAACCACGTTCATGCGGTGTTTTAAATAACAGTCCACGACATTTGACCATGACTCCCCGCGATATCAAATATCGCGACACAACAATTACTGCAGCCGCTTATTAAAACATTGCCTTTATGCAGTGTTTTAAATAACCATCTGCAACATTTGACCATGATTCTCCACGATATAAATATTGCAACCGGTATTTAAAAATCATGTCCTTATGCAAATATTAACATTAGGCTAATTTTGTCAAAACCATTATAATAGTGAGGTTCCACAAAAAAAATAGCTAAACCTCCAAAATTTAAGTTTTGTTTTGTCATCAAATTCCTTAAACATTTTCTTACTTTCTCAGTTCTCAGCAACTAAACCCCACTTAACCTTCTCAGTTCTGATCTTATAAAAGAAACCAAACCTTTTCATTTCACAAGTACCCTAAAGTTCCCAGAGCATAATAAAATAAAATCCTGCAACATTGCAAAGGATGTCGACAAAAAAATAAATAAACACATGATCTACATGCAGTGTTTTAAATGACTGTCAGCAATAACAAATATCGCGACACAATGGATACTGCAACCATTATTTATTTTGGGTATGCAAACGAAGTGGGAAGCACCACCTGAAAATTCACACACACAACTGCAAGGTCCCGGATTCAAACCAGGATTGAGGGGTTCAGCCTAACAATATTGGCGTTTGCCTTGCCAGTTGAGTTAGACCTTATGAACTTTAAGCAAATGCTACAGATTAGGCTAATTTTGTTGAAATCATTGTACTTTTGAGGTTCCACAAAAAGGAACATGAAACTCAAAAATTAAATTTTTGTCATCAAATCAAAATCCTTAAACATTTTCAAATCTTCACAGTTCTCATCAACTAAACCCCACTTAACCTTCAAATGAACTAACCAAATAACACAAAAACCCAAAACAAAAACAGTAAGTCAGTAACAAACCCAAAAAAATTCAAAACTTTACAATGCAAACCAAAGAACAAAAAATAAAAATTTAAATATAACAAAGTGAAATTTACCAAACTATTACAGTTGATACATCTTCGATTCGGCGGAAGCTTCATAAGCCCCCTAATAATTTTCTCAATCTTCTCTTCTTCCTTTCTACTTCCCATTTCAAACCCCCAAAAACAAAACGCTAGAAACTTCAATTCAAAAAATCTGAACAACCCCAATGAAAAATAATCACTTTTTATTCAAATTTCAGCAACAAATAACTGAAATTTCAGTTTCAAACCCCCAATAAAACCCTAGGACCTGCAATTGAAATCAATCAGAACAATTCCCAACGAAAAAATTCAAATTTTTTTCAAATTTCAGCAACGGAGAACGCGAATTTCAGTTTCCACCACCGAGAATTACGAACGGTGGTGGAGTTGATCGATCTAGGGTTTTGGGGGTTTCTTGAATTGTGGAGAAAGGTTGAAGATAAAGAATGTGAAGAAACAAAAAAAAATGGTTTTTTTTTTTTTTGTGTTTGTTTGGTTCACATGAAATGTATGAATTTGAGAGTATATAGAAAATTAAATGTAACGTTTTGGTTTGATGTAAGTTTTTAAAATTTAAATTGTGTCGGCAATAATGTTTATCAATTCCTTCATTTCTAAATGAGTTTTTAATATAGGATTCAAAAGACATGCACCGACGGTGTAAAGCTTACTCAATTTTACATGACCTTATGCGGCTTGTGTTTTTTAAGTTTTAAAATTGTGCCACTTCTAAATTTAAACTAGACACAACTTTGTACATACGACCAATCAAAACATTTAGAATTAATCACATAAATTAAAAAAATTAATTGATGTAGCAACTCTAAATATTTTAAATGATTGTATGGGCAAATGTTTTAAACGATTAATCCACCGGCATTAAACTCTATATTTCCTACTTGAAATTGTATATGTTGATTAAATACAAAATTTGATATATTTGATGGGTTAAAATCGTTCATTTTGTATTTTGAGAGGCTAAAATTGGAAATATGTAAAACTCGAAGGATCCGTTTGATGGTCAAGATAGGATAGAGACATAATATGATACAAAACTGGATAGAGATATGATATGATAAGGACATGATAAACATTAATCCTATCATGTGTTTGATGCGCACATGATAACAAACAAGATATCATTATAATTAAATGAAAAAATTGCTCTCATAATTAATTAAATATTGTAAAAATGGCATTTTATTAATTATAATAGAAAATACATGCTATCATTATTTTAAAAATGATGATATTTTAAAAATGGCAGAATATCAAGATAATAAATAAGGAATGATCTTCTAATCTCACCAGGATAATTTCTAATTCAGCCTATACTCAGGATTGAAATTACAAAGGAAAGTCAGGATAGGATAGGAAAATGGTTTATTTATCCTATCCATTTGGTGCATCAAACATGAGATTTAAGCAGGATATGATTAATGTATCATGATGACAGTCAGTCATACACTATTTTTAGAGTCTTTTTAGTTAAGTTTTTGATCTATTTTTATTAGTTTAGTATTTAATTTAAAATCATTTTAAATAAATAATCGTTTTTAATTTATTGAGTCAAGGAGTATTTTACTATCATCTATTTGTACTAATGGTGGCTAAATGACCAACAAAAAGAGCCACAACGTGGCAGACCATTGAAGAAAAGAAAATGTGTTTCATTGGCTTTGAAATAGAGAAAAACTAGCATGTCTCCTTACATATATATATATTCAAGCAACGTGATGCATAAGTGAGAAAGGAGAAAATAATGAAATGGGCCTTTGACCCAAATTTGCCTTGGTTGACCCGAGAATAAAAAGAAGGATTGGCAATTGTTATAAAGGGGCGCAGAGTACAGGAGAAGAGCCATTCACGTTTCGGCAGAAAGGAATCACGGTTTTGGAGGGTAGGAACCAGGAAATGGAAGCTACGCATACACAAAGAAATAGAAGGCACAAGGATCGAAGAAAAGCAAAACATCTATGTTTGTAATTTCTTTTATTCGTGTTGTTTATTCATTTGCTATGTCGAGCTAATTTCTTTGATTAAGTCAAGATGAATCTATTGTATCTGTGAACCCACGTAGCTTTTGACTCTATTGTTATCAATATAATTCAGTCTTTATTCAGAATTATTTATGTTCATTGCTTTTTATATGATTGTTTGCATGACTATTAACCCTAGCTTATTGCAATCACATAAATTGATCTTAGGAATTGAATGACTACTAACCATAGCTCTTAATCCTGAAATAGTAATTCTGTTTAATTCAACATAGGAACCTAGAGATAGGAAATTGAGGGTTATGACATATGAATTAACGTTCCGACATCGCTTCCGCAGTTATTCAATCGGTTTAAGATATTAAAAGGTTATAACTTAGGAAAGGGTTTTGAGTCAAGAGATTGATCAAAGCTAATAAGTTAATCCTTCCTAAAGGCTGAATTTACATTGAGAATTTAGAGAATTTAGCTACCACAGAGACCAATAGAGGATTCGAAAGCTTAATCATATGTTTTCCATATTATCTTCCAACCAATTTATTTACTTGCAATTTATTATTTTTATGCAATCAACTCAACTGCCTAGGGCCCATTGAATTTAATATATCCTTTATTTTAACGCTTTTGCTGAGTAGAAATTGAAACAGTCCTTGTGGATACGAACTTATAAATTTTATTACTTCGATATATTTTTAGTACACTTGTTAAAAGTTTATCATATCATATCATGTCTCTTTATCCTGACCATCAAACGGACCCAAAAGGTAAAAAGTTTTTTTTTTTTTTTTTTAACAAACTAAAATGATGTATAATATTAACAACTGTGATTTACCCCGCACAACAAGGCGTACAAAAGGCAAACCACCCAAGAGTATTTACAAGAATAAGGTGCCAAACAATGAAAAGCATCACCAAAACATCAAAACAGGTAAAAAAGATTGCAAGTGGACACTCATACAAAGAAGGGGATTATTCCACCAATCATGATAGTTGTAGTTAAATAACACCTGTTTTGATTTCAACCATAAGAAAAAGTTCAGTTTAACCTTTGCAATTAGAGTTGAAGAATTAGAAGTTGTGTTTTGGAACACACGATCATTCATTTCCTTCCAAAGAACTCAAACAGAGGCAAACCAAATGATTCTGAAGTACAAATGTGTTGATCTAGGCAAACCCGCCATATTAGTAAACTGAATGAAATGTTGACGAAGATCACCTGAAGAGACCGAATCAATACCCAACCAGAGCCAAACATGAGACCAAAGAGAGCTGAAAATGTCACAAGCTAAAAACATATGTGATGTTTTTTCCAAATTCCCGCATCCTGACACACAAGTCGCGCCATCGTGATGAAGAACACGTCGTCTCACCAAATTGTCCTCAGTGGGAAGTCTTTCGCGAAGAAGGCGCCACACGAACAAAGACACCTTTGAGGGAATATGTTTATGTCAAATGTCGTCGACTAGAGACCTGTCCACCATCTCGTCGGAGTTAGTGAGAAAGCGATAAGCTCTCCGCATCGAATAACCATGGGTAGGGTCTAACAACCAACGCCAAGCATCATTGACATTTTCTTGCAAAACAATATTATGTAATAACACGGAGCACTCCCTCACATTCTCCTCCTCCCAAGCCAATAAACAACAGCGCCATAGCCGCTCCCACCCATCAACCGCCGCCAACACCCTCACTATCTCCTCCACCGAACACTCCTTATTGACGGACAACGCAAAGAGTCGGGGAAATTTAAGTTTCAACAGAATTTCCCCCACCCAAATATCATGCCAAAATAATGTACCCTTTCCGTCACCAACTACCCTACAAGTGTTATTTTCAAATCAACTCCCAACACCCTTACCAATCCCTTCTGTAATCCTACTCAAAGACCACCTCCAAGCTGAACAGTACCTGCCACCCTCTTTCAACCGAAAGGGTCAAAAGAGTTATCGTTTTGCCATATCACTTCACTCTCATTGGATTTTAAATATTTTGCACCAAACTTCATATCATCAAACTATATTTTATTTCAAAAAAGAAAGTTAAGTTTTATGCATCGTTAGTGTAGAAAAATTCATCATCATCTCATTTAAATGCTTTTGAATAAATAAAAAGATTTCACACATTAAAATACATATAATTTACTTATTTTAAAAACACGCATTATGTAATTTACTTTTTTCATTTATGTGTATCCAAAAAAATTACATATTATTTATTCAAAAAAAAATGACATATTATTTACTTATTTTAAAAACACGTCCTCGTGAGCTTAACTCAGTTGGTATGAATAATACATAATATATGTAAGATTTGAGGTTCAAACCCCGACCACAAAAAAACACACATTATTTAATTTACCTTATTAATTTATGTGTGCCCAAAAAATTTATACAGAATTGTGTGATCAAACAGGTGTTAAACAATTATTGCATAAAAGATTACCGTTACAAGATAGTTGTAATTAATTAATATTATTTTTGTCTTTGCTGGTTCAACTATAATATGATTTATTTTCCAACTCAGTTCCAACTATATTGTTTTGGTTTTTGAAGTGTATGTAGGGTCATGGAGAGAATATAAGTGTCAACGTTAATATCATTTTCTATCTTTTCTTTACATTTTTGTTTTTCTTTCTTGGTTTTTTCTCCTTTTTTTATGCTTCGTTCTTTATATAATCACGCTAACACTACCTCTATTTTGTCTCTTCTAATTCTCAAGAAAAATATGACATCATAATTTCAAGTTAGGCTACGAAATTGGCATGGTCTCACCCTGCGATATTCACATCTTTTGGCAAATTTGTCATGCTAAGCTTCTCACTAATGTGAGAGAACTTACTTTGTATGAATATTGTTGTCGAATTAGAGATTTAGTTGAGATATCGGTTGATAGTTTTTAATTGTGTTTTTCTTTAGTCTAGCAATTGTTTTGCGGAAGGAAATGTATCTCCAAGTTATATGTTTCTTAACTGCTTCAGTAGAGCGTTAAGTACGAGTTTTTGGAATGAAATTACGTAAATAATAACTTGGGTTTGATAGCTTGTGTGCCTTTAAAGGTTGTAGAAGATGAGTATTTATAGGAAAAACTATTCATGATGTCCAAACTCTTCACCTTCCATTAGTTGATCTTCATCTAGAGAGTCTAACTCCATAAACATAATGTGTTGGAATATTCATCAATATTGAGTTACTTTTGTTTGGAAACCCTTAACGAAACTACGTTAATTCCTAAAGGTAGTATTTCGTCTTGACCCATAGGTAAGCTGATAAAGGTCAAACTGGTAGCAGTCGTTTTATAATTCATTGTGGCCCAAATGACTTCTTATCTACTGATCTTTGATGTTTCTCTCAATCAAATCAATAAAGATTTTATTAGTCCTCTCGATCTTTGAGAATGTATGGATTTTATTTCAACCCTTTGCGTAAAGGCAACCACATTATTCACGTGAACATTTTTCCTTCATCATATGTAATGTTCTTAAGCATAACAAACAAATATATTGGGCTTGGTTTGTGAACATAAATGGAGGGTGACTTAATAGCAGAAACATGATAGCATGTGGCCCATCGAATCTTAACGGATGCTCTGATACAATCTTAAAAATCGTAATTGAGTCCAATCCAACCTCACAATTAAAATCGGCTTGTGAGGTGAAAATTTTCCCCACTTATAAATTAAATATATGTCCATGTCATCTTTTATC
Organism: Medicago truncatula; assembly: GCF_003473485.1. Lineage (NCBI taxonomy): Eukaryota > Viridiplantae > Streptophyta > Magnoliopsida > Fabales > Fabaceae > Medicago > Medicago truncatula. The sequence continues at coordinate 9,819,248 of NC_053047.1, read as the reverse complement.
CGATGTGACTCTTTAATAGTCTTACTAGACTTACGGTAATTAGTTAACCCATCACGCTTATACTTCATCGATAATTAAAGCTTAATAACAATTTACTAATTTATACTAATGATAATTCATAAATAATTTGTTATATCAATCAATTAATAATTAATTAATTAAATAATTAATCTTCTAGAACATACAAAATTCTACAAATAACCGATTACCATATAAAACTTTTTCCTCAAAAAAGAAAACTTTTTTTTGTAAAAATGAAAATATACCTTTTTAAAATTTCTTTAGCATAGCAACTATTTAAAGTCAGAATTCAATTTTTTTAATGACAAACATTACAGCTTATATTAATTTTTTTTTTCTACTTCACCTGAATTTAAACTCAAGACCTTCAACTCATTATAGAACCGAGTGCATACGAGTAGAGAAAATTAATCTCCTAGAGCGTTGTGAATCAATATTTGAACACTAAGTTTCAGTGACTTTAAGAGATAAAATACTTGGATGACTTTAAGTTTCGGTGACTTTGGTAAGAGAAAAAGTTCCATTTTACAATTGGATTACTATTGTTTATGAATTTAATAAAATAGAGAGATAAAAAATACATTTAATCTTATATATAAAAACATCGCATTTGACGGTATTTACGAATTTAGAGAAAATTCCATGTACGACTAGTAATTAAATTACCTTTTCTATTTTAATATTTCATTTTTGTCCATTTTTTCATATTGTGGAGGTTATTTTACAGATGTCATCAACAATTACGCCGTGTATAAAACACCCTGAAATTTACAATTTTCAGACATCAAATCGGGTTTAATAGACGACCATCAATATTTACGAGTGTGTTTTACTTTCGAGGTTGAAAAATGGTTTATTCGATGGGAGGCATCGGTGGGTCTGGAGATAAAGCCATTGATAACTCTGTCTCAAATAATCAAAGCAGACCACAATACAAAGGTTTTAGTGATTATCAGATAAGCATACTTCAAAAGTAAGATGAACTTTTTTTGTTAAGAATATTTTCTTTTCATTTTTATTATTTGTAACCATTTGTATGTGTTGTTTCAATTTATTGGTTCTTTTATTACTTGATTTATTGGTTTTATGGGACCATACATCAATTTTGTAGTAAAGCATAAAAATGTTTATATTTTTAACCACTAAATTGGTCTCGATAACAGACTCGTTGATTATAAAACTTTATGTGTTTAATTAAGTTTTTTTAGAGGTTTTGTTAAATTAAGTTATACACATATCTTTTCATTGATTATGAATCAAGTATCTTAGTTTTTGTTTGTTTGATCAAATCTCTTTGAGGGTTTAAATTATCTTTGCTTAAACTCAATCATTTGATTACTTTATTAAATTATTTTGAATAAAGATTCATGGCATGGAACTCTAACCCAAATGAAGCCCAACGAAATCAACTAGCTAAGAAAGTTGGGCTTGAGCCCAAACAAATCAAGCATTGGTTCGATAACAAGAGGGCTACAGTGAAGGTAATTATCTTTTCACTAACTCTTATTTATTTATAGTCACTCCAATATCACATACTTTCATATAATTAGTACTAATTATTTTATATATATCTTACATTATTATTAAGAAAAAAGATATGAAAGAAGATAACAAAGCTCTTTGTGCTGCAAGAAAAGAGCTCATTACTGAAAATATCGTTGTGAAAAAGATATTGAAGATGACATTTTGCGAAAGTTGTGGGGGTCCTTCTTTCCCAATGCACGAGCATGAACGTTTCATGCAAAAGATGAGAATGGAGAATGAAATGCTGAAAGAGAAGGTTAGTGAATATTTTAATTTTATTAAATATCGATGATAATTTTTTAATTAAATATTATTTATTTATGAATCAAATTTCATTTTTTTCAGATTGAGAAGATATCCACCCTTCTAGCAAGGTACGAACAGAAGGAGATATCACAATTGGAATTTGAACACACTTTTGCTTGTTTAAATGCATTTTGAAGACTTCGAATTTAAAGTCCACTAAGTCAGGCAGTTGATTATTTTTTCTTTTTAGGGAAAGTTAGGCAGTTGATGGAAGTTCAATTTTGAATGTTTAGGGTGAACTTTATAAAATAAAACAATTCAGAGTGGTCCCTCTTATTGTTTTAGGATTTTTTTTATCAAGAATTATATTTTGTTGTACTTTTTTTTATTTTTATGATTTTGAAAGTTAAATTGATCAAACTTTATTACAATAGAGTTTTGTGATTTCTTTGTTTAAGGGTGCAATGAATTTTTTTTTTTTTTGTCATCAAATCAAATTCCTTAAATATTTTCAACCTTCTCCCCTTGGTTCTCAACAACTTAAGCTATGAATTAATTAATCAAATAACACAATAACCCTAAAACAAAAGCAGTAATAGAGGATGTATATTATAATTGCCTTTTAAATTTTTAACCTCACATTTAACTATCATCCATTGACACAATATCTAAAGGGATGACAATGTAGGCTGACACATCTCGTTTAGACCTGACCCACTATTAGCCTGTCAAAATTGAGACGAGGTGGGGTATGCCAACTTGATAGGGTGGGCTCAAACACAAATAGGCGCAATGACGGACCCAAGAAATTTGAGTAGTGAGGGAAGTATTTCAAATAATAAACAAGCTAATTCAATCTAGGTTTAAAATATTAAACAAAGTATAAAGTATGTTTTAAAAGATCAAACCAAATAAAAGAAGAATAAAATCGGAAAGAATTTAGTTAGTGTACTCTATCAGTGTATAATTTATTACACATAGATCTAATGACGTGCTACTACATCAACTAATAAATATGAAAACACATGAGTCGTGTCTATTAATTAACGTGACAACATATGATTAAGTTGTGTGTATAAAATAATTGTACATTGACAAAATATATGATTTAAACTCAATATCAAAACATAAACATTATTTATGGTTGAGATAAATGAATTGCTCTAATAGTTGCATATATTATTATAGGGGTACTAGTCATTTTAGTCCCTGAATGTGTAACGAGTAGTTATAATGGTACCCCAATGTATTGAAATTTTAAAATAGTCCCTGAATGTGCATTTCATTTGTCAAATAGTCCCTGACATTAAAATAATTCATTAACATTGTCATATTAGTCCTTCAATATACTTACTTATTTTCATTTCAGTCAAATTATAAAAAGAGTTATTGCGAGTATTGATAGATTATTTTTGCGTCAAGAATTATTTTGATTAACGAAGTGCATAATAAAAAACTATTTTAAAATTTTGATACATTTAGAGACTATTATCACTATTTATTACACATTCAGAGATCAAAATAACCATTACTCCATTATTATCTTGTATTATACTTTTGAATATAGGGTTAATAGGTTTTTACCCCCCTGCCATATGGGCGTATTTTGGTATACCCCCTATAAAAAAAAACTTGGAGATTCCCCCTCGCCATTTGAATATTCTTTGATTTTGACCCCTGATGGCATGTGACTGGACAAATGAGCTTAGGTGGCATGCTGACTGAGTATTGATCAATGAGGTGGCACTTTGACTTGGTTTTTTTTTTTTTTTTTCCAATTTTTTTAATTCAATTTAAATTTCCTTTATTAAAAACTTAATTTAATGAATTAAAAACATTAAAAAAAAATTCTCTTTTTCTCCACCTTTCCCTTCTCTGCTCTCTTCTCTTTTCCAAAACCATCCTTCTTCTCTTCTCTTTTCTCTTTTATTCAACAAAAACCAACAATAAACCTCATCCACACATATAATTTTCAAACCAAAAAACACACTAGTTTATCATTTTTATCAAAATAAAACCCACTAAACACACACCCATAAAAAAAATCAAGCAACAACCCCACAATAGTTTCAGTTTTGAATTTGATAACACAATCAAGCAACAACACACTCGTATTTTTGGATCTGAAAACGCGATTTCAGTTTTGTTCTGAGTATTTTGAGATTTTTTTCCTACTTTTTGATCTCGTATTTGTGTGGGTTGGAGGATGTAGATTTGGGAATGAATGTTGAAGATTAAGTTTGAGTTTTTTTTTTCAAAGGAAGAGATGAAAAAATGGATTAGAGAAGAAAGAAGAGAAAGAATAGAAGAAAGAGGAGAAGAGGGAGGAAGAGAAGAGAGGAACCGAGAGAGAAGAGGGATGAACGTTGTTGCTCGAATCAGGAAGGAGAGAGAGAGGAGTTTGAAGTTCTAACTCTTCTCTTTTCTTCATCATTCTCTTCTCTTCCTTGTACTGTTATACCTAGAAAATGGGTTGTTTGATTCCCAATTTTAACCTAAATTTGTTGTTTGATTTGATTCCATTTTTATTGTTTATGATTGATTCGATCCAAAAATGAGTTGTTTGTGTGTTGTTGTTGTTGATTGGATCCGAAAATGGGTTGTTTGTTGTGTTGATGTTGTGTTGTTGCTGGAAAAATGAAGAACAAAGAGAGAAGGACATGAAGATGGTGATGGTGATGAAGAACAAAGAGAAAGGAGATGGAAGGGAGGGAGAGGATGGTGGCCACGTGAATGAGAAGAAATGAAAAGGAATTAATTGAGTTTTTTTTTTTTTTTTTTTTAATTTGTTTTGTTTTAGTTTTTTTAATTGATTTTTGTTTTAATTTTATTTTGTTTTTGATTTATTTTATTTTATTTTAATTGGTTAATGTTATTTTAATTTAATTTTAATTTAATTTTTGTTTTATTTTATTTAATTTTTATCCAAGTGGATATTAAAAAAAAATCAAAACTAAAATTATTTATACAGTCAGCATGCCACATCAACCAAAATGCACAGTCAGATGCTGACTATTGGCTGTGGGGGGTAAACCAAGGAATCTTTATATTACAAGTGGGAATCTACAATGATTTTTTTTTACAGGGAGGTAAACCAAAAGTCTCCTAAATAGCAGGGGGGTAAAAGCCTATTAACCCTTTTTTATATGACATAAAAGAGAAAGACACCATAACTAAGAGTCAAACTACAATGTAAACCAACAAAAAAAACATATATATGAATGGAAATTTTAAAATTGATGTGAGGGCCTTAGCCCACATAGCTCTCTATGTGGGTCCGTCACTGAATATGCGGGTTGGCATGTCTAACAAAAAAAAAAATTCAAAATCATATTTTTTTACAATTGTTCCTAAAATAATAGACTATTATTTTTTCCACCATGCTACCTTCTCGCACGCCCTGTAAAATTTCCAAAAATACCCCTGGTTCGGATTATATAATCTGGACCAGATTGTTAGTGATAACCGGAAAATTAAATACGGATCAGATGTTATGTGCTTTTTTGTGTCTTTCTTTGATGTCAAGGGTCTCTGTTGACCGTTATATGAACCCCACACAAGCTGCAATGCTATTGCAAGATTCATATGAACGGTCAACAATAACCATGACACCACCGATACCCCTAAAAACCCCTAAAAAACTAAAAACATTTGAAGAAAATGGAATAAAAGAGGTGAAGTGATGAATGAAGGTATTTGTTTAAGGTAAAAGCCTATTTATAGCCTAAAACAAGTCCTAGGTCATTAATACAGTCAATGAAAACGTGTTAGTGGTTGTAACCGTCAAAACCCACAATAATGGCTCTGAATCTTTCCGGATTTTACATTCCGGAACGTCATTAGCCCTACAGGAAGTGCCAACCTCTCCCTCGTTCGCCATTATCGCATTAATCCGGAAAACATATTCCGGAAAATAAAGGTACATTCCGTATTTTATTTTCCGGAATGTATCAGTCATGACCGGTGGTCTGCACCACACGTTTTTGTCGGTGGTCAGGTAAAAAAAACGCGTTTTACCACATTTTTTGACTGCATTTATGGCCTCCCAACCGTTTTTGACCCACCCCTCCCTATAAATAACCTTCCAAACCCCACCTTTTCTCACACCATCCTCTCCCACCCTCTCCTCCTCTCCTTCCTTCTACAACCATGGTTTTTCATCGTTGGTCTTTCATAGATAAAGGCCTCGTTGAAAACTTTCAGGGTTTGTATGAACAGTCAATGATGATGAAACCACATACAACGAAGTGCGGTTCATCTAAGGGTCACGTGGGTCAGTGTGGTTCTTAACTTGGCCTGTCTGGGCGTAAGTTTGAGCACCCCCCACTTCCCTCAAGGGCATTGTTCTCTTCTTCCCGCCCTCCTCTTCCCTCCTCCTATGGTTTTCTTCCAATATGGAACCTACTGCTATGTCCTATCAGGAGATTAGAAATAGATTTAGGATCATATGTAATAAGCTTAAAAAACTTGAAAATTATTGTAATGTATTGTTCAAATATTAATAAAATGAGTTGCTTTTTTGTTTGTGTCTTTTTATTTCTGTTTTTTTTATTTGCATTTTATTTTACGAATTGTAAAGCTTAAAATTGCAAAAGTTTTGGTAAAACATTATTTCAGATTTTCAAATCAAGAAACATCTGCAAAATTCTAACAATGCAATCCGAAAAACGAAATCCGAACCAGGGATAAAATTGGGAAAAATAGGGCGCACAAGGAAAGACATAGGGTAGGAAAAGTAATAGTTAAAATAATATGCTACTATTATAAAAAAAATCCAACAATATAATTCCACCAATATAATCCAGTTTATGACAAACATAAGAAAATCATTTGTTTTTTTGAAAAAGCCATTTTTTTTTCTTATTTTAATCCCACTTTAAGAGAAAACTCTTTTATTGCCATTGTTGTTGTGACAAAAAAAATACTGTATTGCAAACAAAGTCACAGATTCCACCCAATACAAATAAGTCTCCTTCAAAAATATTAATAATTAAGTCTCTTCTAAAAGAACATCGAAAAAGAAACAATTTTGCAATTAAAATAGGAATTTCATGTCATTTTTTTTAAGTTAATTAATTATATTTGATGTTCTTTCGTACTCAATTAAGCTAATCAGTGGTGGAGCCAGACAAAAAAGTTTGGGGTGGAAACCATCAAAATAAGAGTTAAGGAATGTTAGAAACATCAAGGTTATGTCGAGAAAGTATACCACATACCGTTTCCTTAAGAGTTAAGAAAGCAGTGTCATTAACATGTGCCACATCAAAAAATCTCTCTTGTATCAAACCAGCTTTATCAACAAATCTTAACATGAGCCATTTGTTTCCTTTTTTGACTCATCATGAGCTTTATCAACAACGATGCAAAATTAGAATCACCATTTTCTTCACGAATTTGTTTTCTCACCCTTACTGGAAAGAATTTGCAATCTTTTTGAATTTGATGTGAAGTATATTTGCAATTTTCTGGTGTATTTTTCAACACAACTTTTGCAACTTCATCATTGTAGGATTCTAAAAGTTTTAACAATTCAAGAAAATTACCTCAATTTCTCGATTTACTTCCTTCACGGTAACCCAAATAAGCACAAGCTTGAATTGTTAACCAACGAACAGTGTCAATTGAAGCCTTGATGCATAGTCGATTAATCAAAATTTGACTCGAATCAAAATTGAAGGAAATTACATTCAATTTCACATTACCTTTCAAGTTTAACAATTAGGGTTTGTGGAGAGAGATGGAGATAACTCTCTGAACTGGAGAATCAATATAGAAGATGGAGTAGGATGCAGCGGTGATGGATGGAGAAGGAGGAGAGTGGTCGTGGGCTCACGACGGTGGTGTGGTGGTGGATGGAGAGTGGTGCAGTGGTTTGGGAAAAGGAAAAAGAGGGATCGCGTGCGTGCAATGCAGCTCAGAAGAGGAAATGAAATGAAATGGAAATTGTAATTTTCATATTAATTGAAGGGCTATGGTAATTTCCAATATATATATAAGATGGGGTGGCTGGCTCCCCCTTGCTGGTTCCGCCACTGGAACCACTGGTTAGAATTATCAAAGAATGAATTACCTACCTTCTTATTTACATGAATTATATTCATTTTTTTTTTGTCAGGTAGTCTAATGGCTAAAATTCACCTTATAAAGCGTACATTGATATTTAACTATGAATTACTAAAATTAGGTCACTTGTTATGGACTACTAGAACAATAAAAATAAAGAAATAGTTTTTATTGAGGTCGCGGGTCAGCCCACCCCACCTCGCAATGTCCCGCTTTTTCGACAGTGTTAAACGGAGGCATGCAAACTAGAGAGGTGGACTCCAAACTCATATAGTTGCAACAAATTAAAAAATCACACAAACTAAGAAAAGAAATAGTCTACTCTTGCAAGGCATGTTCCTTTCCAAAAAAATTGAGTCTTGATTGTTCAATAACTATCCCACAATCATTTTCTTTCCGTTTCTTCCAGCACCTGTTGCCTTGCAAGTTGTTCAAGATCACTAGTCTTGAACATCACAGTCTTCATAAAGTGCATTTGCCTAAATGGATAGGGAAATGTAATATTAGTGGAATAGGCAAACAAGTAGGTATTTAAAAATATAAATTACTAATGTAACTATCACAGTGATTCAAATATATAATGCATTATGAATTTTGAATAGAAAACTAAGCTTTAAGCATGTAGGATCTTCTCAAATAAGATAAGAGAAAGGTTAACATGTGCCTCTGGGATACTCTTTACGTATTTTAAATGACAAGTTTTTATGAAACGTTGTATATTCAATGCATTGGAAATAATAATTGTTGATTTTTTAAAAAGAATAATTACTAAATTTAAGATCCTTAAAGAGTATCTCGATGACACTCGTTAACAAGACCCGTAAGATAAATATTTAACATTTAATTACTAACTTATTCAGCAACTTATTTCCAATTTCAGCTTCATTGGCTTTAGCAGTCATCTGCTCCAGTTGTGCTTTTAGTTCTGAATTCTCTCTCACAACTAATTCTACTTCTTTAATATTTTGCTCCCTGCAAATTGCAACATTAATTTAAAGCTACAAACTTAAAAAGTAAATAAATAAAAGTGAAACATCAAGCAACCTTAACTCTGTCAACTCCTGCATATCAGCAATTGCATTTTCTTTCTCTTGAAGCAAAGCTTTTGAAGCTCTGGACTCGGATAGTTCCATAGCTAAGTGGTCAGTCATCTGAGATTGAGCTTTATAGCATTGCTGAAGTTCTATAGCAAATTGCTCAGACAACTGAGATTGAGCTTTATAGCATTGCTGAAGTTCCACTTCCAAATTCTCTGCTTTCTCTTTCCACTCAAAACCCTTCAATAACATAAATACCATACTTAATTCAATGACAAAAACAACTATCCAAGCAACCGAGGACACTTGGATTGTTAGAATTTGAGAGAAAGTGTCAAACAATTTTTCATTGATTTTCTGTTCTATTACAATTATGTTGCATTCCACTACTAGTAAGGAAAGAAACTTGGCACTGGAAATAGACTTGGTAAGAATATCTGCCCATTGGTCATCAGCAGGAATGTGCTTCACAATAAGTTGTTCAGCTAGCACCTTTTCTCTTACAAAAAATAGATCAATATCCATATTCTTTGTGCGAGCATGAAGAATAGGATTGAGCTAATAGACTGAGATACTTGCTATGAATGAGCAAAAGTGTACCATTAGACTGTTTTTTAACTTCAACACCAAGAAAATAGTCAAGATCACCAACGTGCTTAAGTGAGAAGGTAGCATTGAGCTAATAGACTACGCTGAGAACAAAATAAGTGGAGCTCCCAGTGATGATAATATCATCAACATACACTTCGAGGTAAACTATATGATGTTAATAGTATATCTGAAGAGGGAGGGATTGCTATCCTAAAAACCCAAAGACAATAAGGTGGTTTTGAGTCTCTCAAACCATTGTCTAGGAGCTTGCTCGAGGCCATAGAGAGCCTTGTTGAGTTTACAAACAAGTTAAGGGTGTGAAGATTCAAAGCCTTGGGGTTGTTGCACGTACACTTCCTCATTCAAGTTGCCATTTAAGAAGGCATTATTTACATCAAGTTGATGAATAGTCTAGTTGTAGGAAATAGCAAGAGAGAGGAAAAGTCTGATGGTGACAAGTTTGATGACATGGTAGAATGTCTCATTAAAATCAAAATCTTGCAGTTGGTGAAACCCTTTAGCCACTAAACGTGCATTGAGCCTATTGACTCCATCAACATTTTCTTTGACTCTGAATACCCATTTGCATCCTATATATGGCGGTTCTTTTTGTTGGGAGAGAAACCCCATCTCAAGTGTTATTTCTTTCTAATGAATCAAACTCTTCTTGCATAGTAGCATGCCATTGGGGTTTATAGAGTGCTTGTTTAGCAATTTTAGATTCATAGTAAGGAACAAAGTGGGCTTCAGTCTAGGCTGCACAAAGCCAGACTTGGCTCTAGTCCTCATAGGACGATCATTAGTGAGGCATTGATAGGAATATGAGAGGATGAATCAATTGAAGAGGATGAGCCACTACTATCTGGGCTGGAAATTTGGGGTTGGAAGTTAGTTCAATAATAATTTGGTGCGGGTGGTCGGTGATGCGCCAAAATAATATTTTTGGCTAGACTAGTGATTAGAGGGTAATCCCTAGCAGGTATATGATTCTTGCCAGTCGCAGGCATACTAAGATTCAAGCTTATAGGAGCTTCTCAAATAAGATAAATATTTAACATTTTATTACTAACTTATGCACAAACTATTACAGGTTTATGTTATATTTAATGAGTTGACCACACAACTTCCAATACATGTTATATTTGATTCCTTAACCAGTGTCTTGGAGGCATCAGTTGAAATTAGTATTTCTCTAAGTTTATAGGTGTCATGCACAAGTTAAATATGGAACCTTCTACATGACAAACAACTATCTTTGACAAGACTCATTGCTATGATCATTGCAAATTCATTTATACTTTTCTTCTCCTTTAAATGCTGATTGAAAAGTTCATCTTTAACAAGACTCATAATCATTGCAAATTCACATAGAGAATGTATTATACCTCATTAATCCGGTCAGCATCCTTCATTTTTTCTAACACGAAGCTGTTAATCACCAACTTAATTCCAGCTTCAGCTTCATTGGCTTTAGTAGTCATCTGCTTCAGTTGTGCTTTTAGTTCTGAGTTCTTGCTCACAACTAATTCTACTTCTTTAATCTTTTGTTCCCTGCAATTTGCAACATTAATTTAAAGCCATAATTGTTTTTCACAAAGTAAATACTACCTCCGTCTTTAATTATAAGACCTTTTTAAGAATTTTTTTGCCTATTTCTATAAGATCCATTTGCTATTTCCAACTACATTAATTATTTCTTTCCAGCATACCCTTATTTATTATACATTTTTTTCTTCAATCAACAATAAATAACATGTTTAAAACATAAACAAACTATCTCTGTTAAAGGATAAAATTGTAAAAATAATAGTAATTACAAACAAATATCAACTTTCTTAATTCCTGTGATTTTGGAAAAATGGTCTCATAAATAAAGACGGAGGTAGTAAATAGTATTAGTGATTGTACCAACATAGAAGAAACATCAAGCAACCTTAATTCTATCAACTCCTTCTGCATGTCAGAAATTGCATTTTCTTTCTCTTGAAGCAAAGCTTTTGAAACTCTGGACTCAGATAGTTCCTTAACTAATTGCTCATACAACAAAGATTGAGCTTTATAGCATTGCTGAAGTTCCATTTCCAAATTCTCTTCATTCTCTTTCCACTCAAAATCCTTCAATAACATAAATAAAATATTTAACTCAACGACAAAAACAAATATCCAAGCAACCAAATTGATGCCAATATCAAGTAAGTGAATATGATATTATCAAAATCTCTCACAAAAAACAAATGATATTATCAAATTTGCACAGTTAAAATTGTTCATTTATAACTATATATATGAAGGAAATACATGCTGGATTTTTCATTATTTCAGTTGTATCCTTAGGGTGTGTTTGGATGAAGGGGTTAGGAGGGGAAGGGAGGGGAGGGGAGGGTTTACTTTTCAATTTTAAATTACGGACATTATGAAATGTTTTTTTAAAAAGTTAACATATAATAATTCAATCACATAATTTTTTTTTTTAGAAAAAACATGTTATATAGTTCCTTATATAACGAAGAAAAGGAAAGTAAACACTCCTCTTCCCTCCCTTCCCCTCCTGTAACCTCAATCAAAACACACCCTTTAACAAATTTACCTTAAACGAGCACATAGTGAACGCTGGTAGCCTATAAAGCACACATACTTACATGTCGACACAGATAATAACTTTAGAAAATGGTAATTGTGGGTGTCATATACACCGACACTTACTTGATAAAAAAAAAATACACTCTTATACTTGTCTGACATCGGACACACACAATTTCGATCTGAAGTGTTGGTACTTGCACAGTCATAACCATTAAGACTTACTCTATTGGAGCCGATGATAGAACTAATGTTTTATATTCCCATAATAGGAAACAATAAGAATTGGATTTTTATTTGTGATAAATAAATAAGAGAAAAAATAAAAAACCCTAAAAGGGTACCTGAGAAACGATAGGTCTCGAAAGTGCATGAACAGCTTCTTCAAGCAAATGGCGCTGCTTTTTCAGAGCTTGCAAAGCATTATTGATTGCTTCAATCGCAATTTCATTCTGCGATTTGCAAGATTCTGTCATTGCTGTTATATTCAGAACTGATCCAGCGACTAGAATTTAGAAGAACAGTTATAGTAAAAATTTAGAAGAACGGTTATAGTAAAAGAAGGAGGATTCTGTTTTTACTTTTTTTTTTTTTTTTTTGGGTAGATAGACGGGATGGCAAAACCATCATAAACTCACACACACAAAGTGGAGGTACCGGGTTCGAAACCCCAATCATGACGTCTGGCCTAACAATTTCGACATTTTTGTCAGTTGAACTAGGACTTGTGAGATTTTTACTTGTTAATTTCACAGAACATATAACAATTAGATATTATAAAAAAATAATAAACTTCTTAAATAAATGGTTATAGTAGAAAAAGGAAAAAAATTAATTAATTTTTTCAACGTTTCACAAAATTTTGAGTAGTTGCATGATGAATAAACACTTTGCATGATGAAGAAAAAACCGAGTCTGATATTTTTAGTCTTCATCTGTTATTCTTACAGTGACAACAAAGAGGGAATAGATCAAATTAGCATTACAGTGTGTGCTGCTGGTGGAAACTAATTAAAAATTTAACTTAATTTTTCCATTTGATAACATTATCGGTGTAAGTACATACAACAAAAGAAACCCCAAAGTTAAAATTAGGGTTCATAAATAATTACAAAATTCGGAAGAAAAACAAAATCCAACTTGATAGTATAAATCAGAAAGTTTATTCCCAATAACACAATAAATACCCGATCTGAAACCAAAAGAAGCGTGGTCCAAGGAAGAAGATGAATTAGTTCTTGGAAACTCGAAGGCATTGAAACGCTTTATTCCATGGAGTGGACAAGAACATATCCAGACTGATCAAGCAATGCACTGTGGCACACGAAGGCACTTATAAAGTGCGAATGTCAAAGCTCCAACTCCTCACTACTAAATTTGAGAATCTCAGGATGAAAGATCATGAATCCATACATGACTTTTGTATGAATATTCTTGAAATTGCTAATACATGAAGTGCTTTAGGGGAAAAGATGTCAGACGAGAAGCTGGTTAGAAAAATCCTCAGATCTTTGCCCAAGAGATTTGACATGAAAGTCACAGCCATTGAGGAAGACCAAGACATTAGCAACATGAAGGTGGATGAACTAATTGGGTCACTTCAAACCATTGAATTAGCTATCAATGATAGATGTGAAAAGAAGAAGAAAAACATAGTCTTCGTTTCCAACACTAATGAGGAAGATGTTCAATGTGATATGGAGACTGATGAAAGTATTTTAGATGCATTTGTGCGTCTTGGTAGAGAATTCAACAATGTGTTGGAGATGATTGACAAAAAGCCGAGGTCAAATGTTTCGCTAGATTTATTTTATTATTTATTATGTGTATTTATATGTGCTTGTATGTGATTATTTGACTATGTGCTTTTAAAAATGTTTACCTTCAAACCGGTTGCCATCTCAAAGCCTCTAAGCAAAGCCTTCAAGGTCCATAAATTCTCTACCGTTTCCTCCCTGACACAAAGCGTATCATCCGCATATTGTAAATGCAAAATCTCCATCTCATCTCTACGTACCCACTTTAAAGCCTCTAAACAGGTTTAACTCCACCACCAGATTAACCCAATAAAACCTTCGACAACCAAGAGGAATAAGAACAATGATAAGGGACCACCTTGTTTTAAACCTCTTTGGATACTCACCTCCTCCGTAGGGCTCCCATTGAATAATTGGCAGGTTTCCCCCCTCCCCAGACACACACACACACAAGCCTTCATCCAACCAATCCACTTTGAACAAAAACCAACTCTATCCAACATACACTCCAAAAAACCCCAATCCACATAAGCATACGCCTTTTCAGAATCCACTTTGAAGATCAAACATTCTTTCCTCAATTTCTTAGCTAAGTCCACCACCTCATTTATTACCATCACCCCATCCACAAGATTCCTTCCCTACAAGATTCAACACTATAGCAAGATATGCCGCCAACACCTTTGAGATAAGCTTCTAATGGCATCCCAAAAGAGATATAGGGTGGTTGTCCTTCAAAGCAAAAGGTTCATCTACTTTGGGAATCAAAACTATAAAAAAGGACAAAAAACTCATAGGCAATACCGAGTTCCCATAAAATTGATCAAACACAATCCTCACCCCATCCTTCATAAGATACCAAAACTCCTTAATTAAAGCAAAATTAAAACCATCCGTCTCTGGACTTTTATTCCCATCACTTTCTTTCACTACCTTCTCAATTTTGAGTAAAGAGAAATACAACACCAATCCATTCTTCTCTTCCTCAAATTGTATTTTAAATGGTATCCCATCCAACCTTGGGCGGTCCCTATCCTACGACGCTACATGCCTTCAAAAATAATCCACCACCGCCTCCCTCACCTTAAAAGGCTTTTGGACCAAAACTCCTCCCACTTTAAGGGTCTTTATGTGATTCCTCTTTGCTCTTCCTTTAATACAATTATAAAATAATTTGGTGTTAGCATCCCCCTCCATCATCCATTAATTATATCTTAAGTGTTGCAAAATGTAACGACCCAATTTTAGGATTTTCTTTTTTAATTGTTTGGTGTGTTATATTTGTTGATTATTTGGATGTTACAGATATTAAGGGTATTTTGAAACTTTTGGGTATGGAGAGTTAATTTATGAGATTTGGTAGTAACTTGGGATAATTAATAGAATAGTTATGTATGAGTAATATTGAGGGTTTAATGAAGTAATTTTGTAGCAACAATTTAATGATATGAGAAAGTTACTAGGCCCATCAAGATAAGGGAAACCAAGCCCATTTAGTCAGACTATAAATGGATAGCACTTGTAAGAAATTAGGGTTGAATTCATTTCACAAACTTTATAAAAGGTGGCTAGTGAGAGAGTAGAGTGATTTGTTTGCTGAATCAATGTCGGGCTCCAGAGCTACAACTTCTTCTAGCAAGGTACTATTACTAACTATTATTTTCAACACTCGATTCCTTTTTTTTTTTTTTTTTTTTAGGGTTTTGTCATCCCTTAATTTTCAACTATTTTCCTTGATCCATTCTTGTTAACTCTTCTGGGATGATGTTCTTTTTTAGTTTTAGGGTTTATAGTTACTTGTTAATTGAATCGGAGGGATTTAGATCCTCTAATTATAGGTGCTTTTGAATTTAATTCCGAACCCTAGGGGATAAGAAAAAAAAAGTTTTTTTTTTTTGTGTGCAAATTTGTCTTTCACCTGGATCTTGTGAGAAACTAGAAAAGATTGTGTCTTAATTTTTATAATCAATGTTGAATTGAATGAAAGTCTATAGAATCAATGTTGAATTGAATGAAAGCTTATAGATTTGTATTTCACCATAGATTTGTCTTTCATAACAAGAAGAAAAATGCAAGCTTATAGAATAAATGTTGAATTGAATGAGAGTTTTCATATTTGTTTTGAAATTGTTTCTCCTCCAATCTTTGATTTGTCTGGATTTCAAAATTGTACGAGTAAAAAAGGTTTTTTTTGCTGGTCCGAATTATCAATTTTATGGATTATTAAGTCTTTACTGGGTTTAATCTAATAGCTGAACTTCTGCTCCTTTATAAACTAATGGTGAATTATTGTTACAGAGATCGGCGATCACCCAGAATAATATATATACGGCACAATGCAAACTTTGCTTGAAATTTAGAGTAATTGATACACAGAAGGAGTTTGAGGAGATCACTCATAAAATCAAACAAGAGCCTTTTGATTGTAGCAAAAAGACTAATCTTAGTTGTGATGATCCTGCTGATATCGAATATGATTCTTCTCAGACATGGGTCAAATACAAGCCTAACTATCCAAAGACACCAGAAAGTTTCAAGAGAACCTTGCGGCTTAGAAATGATAACTCTAAATTGGACTCTTACTACATCACACCTACAGGTGAAAAACTGAGATCCCGCAAAGAGATAGCAGCATATCTTGAAGATCATCCACAACCAAGTGGTGTATCTGCTTCGGACTTTGATTTTTCATCCCCAAAGGTTATGAAAGAGACCATCCCTGAATTTATTGAGAAACAAAAGGATTCTATAAACAAAAATGCTAAGATAGCTAAAGATGAAGTTTGAGAAATGTCATCATAAGGTTTCTGCATGATGATGTTGTTGTTGTAATATATTATTTCTAGATATTATGTTTGGGAACGCCAATTCAGTGGTATATTGAAACAAATTTAACTTTTGTTCTGGTGGTTTATTGTAATTGTAACCTAAATAGATATTTGCAGGCTCTTTATGTTGTAACCTAAATACATGTTGTACTCTATCTTTATAAAAAAAAAAAAGTTAAATAAATTGGTTTTTGGGTCAATTTTATATATTTTTTTATTGTTATAGGTTAATATCAGGTAATTGTTCAAAACAAAAAAAGGTTAATAGCAGGTATGACCGGTTAATAGAATTCAATTGTGACACATCATTGAATTAATTTTCCTCACACCACAACAATCTTCTTTTTCTTCTAAACTGAATTGCTAGAATTGTAGTGATGATATGGGAATATTCTCTAACGTGTTTATGAAATACATGTTGTTCTCTGACGTGATGAATTTTCATAACTTCATTATTTAATGCATACATTATAATTTCCCTTTGGCTGATTTTTTTTCTTCCACAAGAGGAGAGAATATATTATTATTTATTAAGGGGATGGAGAAGCATTATGCCATCAATTTTCCCTGATGAAGATTTCCCTTTGAAATTGCAAATCTAGGCTGTTTTGTGATTGAAAGTCACACTTAGCTTCCTATTTGCCTTTGTCATACCTAATTGCAAATCTAGGCAGTCATGCTAACACTCAGATCATATTTTTTTTTTTAACCACTAGCATACACTGACACTAGTAAAGTTAACGACTAGTATTTTATGACCGTTGGATCATTGACTCTAGTTAGAAATAAAATTACTTTTAAATTTTTGTTTGTTTTTGTCTTAACAACGGTAACATGGCTGGCATGTGTGAAACAAAGGAAAAAAAGAAAAATTAAATCTGAAATTTTAAATTAAAAATTATTAGTTATTATTTTAATTGGTCTTTTTGTTTTTTATAATAATTTTGAATAGTTTACTATGATTGTAAAAATTAATAATTATTTTGGATTCTATTTTTTTTCTTTCTAAGTTTGACAATTCCTATGGCCGTTGAATTATTTCCTATGATTGGTTTATTACCTAAGGTTGCATCTTTCTATAATTTTTTTTTGAGGGAATAATTTTTTTTTTGTTGAATAGACACGTTTGCACTTTGCATTGCGCTCCTATTTCTGCTCTACCGCACTTTGTTTTTCTTTTTTAAAAAAAAATTCTTATTTTTTGAAAGTTTATATATATTTTAATGAAAGTTTTATTTTTGATGAAGTAATGTTTACTTTATTTTTTGAATAAAGTAAAGTTTACTTTATGTACATGGTAATTTTACAATGTTTTATATATGTATGGCAAATTGGTCAAAGGTTCGTTGCTTGACTTTTTATGTATAGAAGGTTTTTTATCGAGCGTGGAGAATTTACTGTGTAGGGTTTTCAATAAAAATTAATCATTGTTAACTTTAATAAAACTTTCGTACATAAAACATGACGACGATGAATACATATGTGTTTTTAACTCATTAATTAATGTGATATCACGTGATTGAAAACATGTAAAAACTTTTTGATAGTGACATTATAAATAAATTTGATTTTAATACATTGTTTAGAAATTTTCTGTTGTATGTCGATCATAATCAAGTGTGCTTATGATTTTGAATAACTAGAAAAGTTTTATATATGAATTTTTTGTTGTATGTCGATCATAATCAAGTGTGCTTTGATATGTCTGGTGAGGAACTGACGTAGGAAACGGTGATAGAAAGTGCTCTGCTACGGTGGTGAGGAGTCTTTACGGTGGAACGAAAGGTGCCTGCAAGCACGTTAGCACGCTAACGCTCAAGTCAGTATTGGAACTGAGAAATAGTATGTAAAAAGTGTGGGAAAAGTGAATCATACCTTGAGGGTGAAGCTAACTCACCTTTATATAGGCGCACGTGAGAGAATAATTGCTTACGTGAGATGGGGCGCGTGATTAGGAGACGAATAAAGGACACGTGTATGATGTCTGATGCACGGTTAGGATTGTAGAATGTTAGCGGCGGTTAGGATTCTTTGAATCCCCTCTATTTATTTGTTTAATTAATTACTAGTCAAGTTGCCTTGAATTAGTCTATGTAAACTATCTAAGTGATGAATTCGTCAGGACGTGATCACCTAATCACTTTGTCAAGTTGTACCTGCGGGTCGCGCGGTGATCTGTACGTATGGGGTCTTACTCTCTCAAGGGTAATTGAAACTTAAACTTAAACTTAAATTAGAGTTCCTGGATTTCCAAAGGTATGGTGGCCAGTGTTCCTGAAGGTTCTCTCATCTATGAATGCACACTCTCCCTCTCGGTAGTTATATAAACAGGCAGCCCTATCAGCGTCTTTCTTACTAAGGTGTGAGGAAAATGGAGTTATTGGGCTGATTTAAGTCATGAAGTCACTTGTTTCCTTAATTACCAACTAGTTACTGCTGATTTCGGCAGATGTTTATCAATATTAGGTATGTCACCTCCATAAGTACTTACTATTAAGTTACACTCGCTTTTGGATTGTTTCGCTAGTTTCTACCTAAGTGCCTAAATCAGGGTTATGCTTCAATGGAGACAAATTTTACGCAATACAGTAAAACTAAATAACGAACATAAAATAATTGAATAAACGACTTTAAATTAAATAATTATCCAACAAACAGAATAGAGGTTCATCTTTGATTCTTCTGATTGATTGCACTTCTCCCCCTTTTGGTTCTTCTGATTGATTGCACTTCTCCCTCCTTTGATTCTTTTGATTGCATTGCACTTCTCCCCCTTTTTGATTCTTCTGATTGCACTTCTCCCACTTTTGATGATTCTTTGGTTACTTCTCTATTGGTTGTTATGTATGGTTGCTTCTCTATACTGGTTCTATTATTTGGATTGTTCTCTCTTTGATTGGTTGATGATGATGGTTCTTGTTGATCTCTCTACGAACATAACTCACTTTGGTTGGTTGCTTCTCTCCATTGGTTTTGCTGATAGTTGATTTGGTTTATTTTTTTAGGTTAATTTGTAACAAGCTTAAAGCTTGGTAAACTTCAGCTTCAGGAGTAATGTTAGAACTTTATATTATTTAGTATGCTTTTCGTATTTTGTCAAACAAACTCACAATGCTTCTTGTTGACTCATTGTGAGTTTGAGGGTAGATGTTAGATAATAAAGTATTGAGCCTTTATATTAATAAGTTAGAGTCCATTAGGTTTTATTATATATTCTCTTATAACCTTTTGTAATGTTAGACAATTGTTATTCTAATGAAACCCTAGCCGTCATTCTTGTTATCTCTTTCTTTATTTTGTATCTGTATTGTTAACAATCACTAGCACAAGAAACTAAGAAATTTGATATATGATTATCACAAGTTAATTTCTTAGGTACAAGGTGACTGAATTAAAAATGAATTGATCATAACAAAGACCGATGAAAATTAGGTTTTAGAAAAATCACAATCACAAGGTAATTATACTAATCATATATCAATAGAGATTCCCTTTTTTCGTCCTTGCTAAGGTATATCCTCTATTCGTAGAAGAAAGCGTCTCTTACACGATCCCACCTGAATGCTACGAAGATTGAGACGAATGTCAAGAACTTTGAATCGATTCAAAGCAATTTCAGATGAACAATGAATCAATTTAAAATTTCATAGGCATAAAATTGAATCGATTCAAAGTTTCCAAGAGATGAATGATATGACTCAAAGAACATTGATACAATTCAATAACCAAGATTCAGATTACCAAAAGACCGGATGAAAGTGTTTATACACTACAAAAAAAAACGCGTGTTTTCCGGCGGCTAAAAAATGTATGTTCCGGCGGTTTTAGCCGCCACTATGCACAGTAATGTACAGTAAAAAGCGGCAACCAATAAAACTGCCGCAATACACTGGTCATAGTGGCGGTTAACATGGACCGCCGGTATAAAACCGCCAGAATTAACACGTTTTTTTGTAGTGATATTTAATTTCTCTCAAAGATTGGATAAAAATTTGCCGGGGACAAAGCTATTTAATCCTAAAGAGTTATACTCTCCTCTCTTATATGTGAAACGCCACCTACCAAAAACAAAAGAAATAAACATATTTTCTATCCGGTGGTATCTTCTCCGAACTCTAAACACTGTCTCAATCAGAGTGAGAGAGAAATTTGTTTGTTCAATCAATGTTGGGCTCCAAAACTCCAACTTCTTTTAGCAAGGTACTGTTACTAACTATTATTTTCAACACTCCCTTCCTCTTTTTTTTTGTTTAGGCTTTTGTCATCCCATAATTTTCAACTATTTTTCTTGATCCATTCTTGTTAACTCTTCTAGGATGATGTTCTTTTTTCGTTTTAGGGTTTATAGTTACTTGGTGATTGAATCGTAGGGATTTAGATCCTCTAATTATAAGTGCTTTTGAATTTAATTCCAAACCCTAGAGGCGTAAGAAAAAAAAGTTTTTTTTTGTGTGCAGATTTATCTTTCACCTGGATCTTGTGAGAAACTAGAAAAGATTATGTATTAATTTTCATAATCAATGTTGAATTGAATGAAAGTTTATAGAATCAATGTTGAATTGAATGAAAGCTTATAAATTTGTCTTTCATAACAAGGAGAAAAAATGCAAGCTTATAGAATCAATGTTGAATTGAATGAAAGTTTTCATATTTGTTGTGAAATTGTTTCTCTTCCAACCCTTTGATTTTTCAATATTTCAAAATTGTACAACACCATAGAATGATGTGTCGCCAACACCTTTGAGACGTGGATATGACCAAATTCAACACCATAGAATGATGTGTCGCCAACACCTTTGAGATAAGCTTGTAAAGGCATTCCAAAAGAGATATAGGGTGGTAGTCTTTCAAAGCAAAATGCTCATCTACTTTGGGAATCAAAACTACAAAATAGGACAAAATAATCTTAGGCAACACCGAGTTTCCATAAAATTGATCAAACATAATCCTCATCCCATCCTTCATAAGATACCAAAACTCCTTAATGAAAGCAAAATTAAAACAATCCGGCCCCGAACTTTTATTCCCATGCCATCACTTTCTTTCACTACCTTCTCAATTTCAAGTGAAGAGAAAGGCAACACCAATCAATTATTCTCAACCTCGGATAGTCCCTATCCTCCGAATCTACATGCCTTCAAAAATAATCTTGCCTGCCTCACCTCAAAAGGCTGTTGGACCCAAACTCCTCCCACTTTAACGACCTTTATTATTTCCTCTTTGCTCTTCCTTTAATACAATGATAAAACAATTTGGTGTTAGCATCCCCCTCCTTCATCCATTTATATCGTTAGAGCGTTGCAAAACGTAACGACCCGATTTTAGGATTTTATTTATTTAAATGTTTGGTGTGTTATATTTGTTGATTATTTGGATGTTAGAGATATTAAGGGTATTTTTGTACTTTTGGGTATGAAAAGTTAATTTATGAGAATTGGTAGTAACTTGGGATAATTAATTGAATGGTCGTGTAAGAGTAATATAGAGGGTTTTAATGAAGTAATTTTGTAGTAACATTTTAATGAGATGAGAAAGTTACTAGGCCCATTAAGATGAGAGAAACCTAGCCCAGTCAGACTATATATGCATAACACTAGTGAAAATTAGGGTTCAACATTCATTTCACAAAAGGTGGCTGGTGAGAAAATAGAGAGATTTGTTTGTTGAATCAATGTCGGGCTCCAAAACTCCAACTTCTTCTAGCAAGGTATTGTTACTAACTATTATTTTCAACACTCGATTCCTTTTTTTTTTTAGGGTGTCATCCCTTAATTTTCAACTATTTTTCTTTAATTTTCATGACCCTTTCTTGTTTACTCTTCTGGGATGATGTTCTTTTTTTGTTTTAGGGTTTATAGTTACTTGTTAATTGAATTGGAGGGATTTAGGTCCTTTAATTATAAGTGCTTTTGAATTTAATTCCAAACCTAGGGCATAAGAAAAAAAAAGTTTTTTTTTTTTTTTTTGTGTGCTGATTTGTCTTTCACCTGGATCTTGTGAGAAATTAGAAAAAATTATGTGTTAATTTTCATAATCAATGCTTAATCAATGTTGAATTGAATGAAAGTTTATAGAATAAATGTTGAATTGAATGAAAGCTTATAGATTTGTCTTTCACCATAGATTTGTCTTTCATAACAAGAAGAAAAAATGCAAACATATAGAATCAATGTTGAATCGAATGAAGGTTTTTATATTTGTTGTGAAATTGTTTCTCCTCCAACCTTTGATTTGTCTGGATGTCAAAAATTGTACGAGTAAAAAAGGGTTTTTTTGCAAGTCCAAATTATCAATAGTATGGATTATTAAGTCTTTATTGGGTTTAATCTAAGAGCTAAACTTATGCTTCTTTATATACTAATGGTGAATTATTGTGACAGCGACATGTGATCAACCAGAAGGATATATATACGGCACAATGCAATCTTTGCAAGAAATTTAGATTGATTGATACACAGGAGGAGTTTGAGGAGATCACTCATAAAATCAAACAAGAGCCTTTTGATTGTAGCAAAAAGGCTAATCTTAGCTGCGACGATCCTGCTGATATCGAATATGATTCTTCTCAGACATGGGTCAAATACAAGCCTAACAATCCAAAGACTCCAGAAGGTTTCAAGAGGACCTTGGAGCTTAGAAATGATTATTCAAAATTGGATTCTTACTACATCACACCTACAGGTGAAAAACTGAGATCCCATAGTGAGATAGCAGCATATCTTGAAGATCATCCACAACCAAGTGGTGTATCTGCTTCAGATTTTGATTTTTCATCCCCAAAGGTTATGCAAGAGACCATCCTAGAATTTATTGAGCAACAGTAGGATTTTGCTAACAAAAAAGCTTAGAAAGCTAAAGATGAAGTTTGAGAAATGTCATCATAAGGTTGTTGCATGTTGTTGTTGTTGATGATGTTTTTGTTGATGTTGTTGTTGTTATTTCTAGATATTGTGTTTGGGAACGCTAATTTAGTGGTATTTAAACAAATTTAACCTTTGTTTTGGTGGTTCATTGTAATTGTAACCTAAACAGATATTTACAGGCTCTTTATGTTGTAACCTAAAATACATGGTGTACTCTATCTTTATAAAAAAAAGTTAAATAAGTTGGTTTGTGGGTCAATTTTATACTTTTTATTGTTATAGGTTAATAGCAGGTATGACATGTTA
This sequence comes from Medicago truncatula, assembly GCF_003473485.1. Taxonomy (NCBI): domain Eukaryota; kingdom Viridiplantae; phylum Streptophyta; class Magnoliopsida; order Fabales; family Fabaceae; genus Medicago; species Medicago truncatula. The sequence goes on along the minus strand of NC_053047.1, from coordinate 9,795,432 downwards.
ATAGAATTTGATTGTGACACATCATTGAATCAATTTGTCTCACATCACAACAATCTTCTTTTTCTTCTAAACTGAATTGCTATAATTATAGTAATGATATGAGAATATTCTCTGAGGTGTTTATGAAATACATGTTGTTCTCTGAAGTGATGAATTTTCATGACTTCATTATTTAATGCATACATTATAATTTATTTTTGGCTGATTTTCTATTTTTAATCCAAAAGAGGAGGGAAAATGTGAAATTTATTCTTTACCTCTCTGTAATATAGGTCATTTCTGGTTTTCCTCCTTGTAAAATTTTTATTTTGATTCACCCCAAGTAAAATATTTTTGTTTTGATTCACCCCCTAATAGGCCAAACAAAAACGAAAATTTCTTGAAAAAAAAAAAATTGGTTTTTGTTTGGCATATTAGGGAGATAAATCAAAACAAAAATATTTTACAGGGGGTGAATCAAAATAAAAATTTTACCGGAGAGAAACCAAAAATGACATATATTACAAAAAGATAAAGATCATTTAACCCTATTATTTATGATGGGAGAAGCCCTAAACCATAAATTTTCCCCGATGAAGATTTCCCTTTAAAATTGTGAATCTAGGCAGTCATACTAACACTCATATAACTTCTTTGTTTTTTCTTTTCTTTTCTGTTTTTGTCTTAACAACGGTAACATGGCTGGCATGTGTGAAACAAAGGAAAAACAGAAAAGGAAAAAGAAAAAATAAATCTGAAATTTTAAATTAAAAATTATTAGTTATTATTTTAATTGGTCTTTCTGTTTTTTGTAATAATTTTGAAGAGTTTACTATGATTGTAAAAATTAATAAATTATTTTGAATTCTATTTTTTTTTTTTCTAAGTTTGACAATTCCTATGGTTTTTCCTTCTAATTATTTTGGCTGTTGAATTATTTCCTATACTTGGTTTATTACCTAAGAGTGTGTTTAGATGAGGGAATGTTTTGAGGGAATTCAACTACTTTGAGATGAATTCAAACAATAGAATTCAGCTCAAAGTAGTTGAATTCCCTCAAAACATTACATTCCCTCAAAACATTCCCCCATCCAAACACACTCTAAGGTTGCATCTTTCTAAATTTTGTTTTTGTGAATAGACACGTTTGCACTTTGCATTATGCTCCTATTTCCGCTCTACCACACTTTTTTTTTCTTTAAAAAAAAAAATTCTTATCTTTTGAAAGTTTATATATTTTTTAATGAAAGTTTTATTTTTGATGAAATAATGTTTAATCTTTTTTTTTTTTTTTACAAGAAATAAAGTTTAATTTATGTACATGGTAATTTTACAAAGTTTTATATATGTATGGCAAATTGGTCAACGGTTCGTAGCTTGACTTTTTGTTTTATATATGTATGGAAAATTGGTCAAAGGTACGTTGCTTAACTTTTTGTTTATAGAAGTTTTTTTATTGAGCGTGGAGAATTTACTGTGTAGGTTCTTTGATGAAAATGAGTCGTTGTTTACTCTGGTAATACTTTCGTACATAAAACATGACGACGATAAAAAGATATGTATTTTTAACTCATTAATTAATGTGGTACCACATGATTGAAAACATATGTATTTTCGCACAATGATCCTTACGCGTGCGGGGTCTTACTCTATGCATGTTGTTGTTGTTGTGGTAATATATTATTTCTAGATATTGTGTTAGGGAACACCAATTCAGTGGTATTGAAACAAATTTAACTGTTGTTCTGATGTTCCACCGTAATTGCAACCTAAACAGATATTTGCAGGCTCTTTATGTTATAACCTAAATACATGTTGTAGTCTATCTTTAGAAAAAAATTGTTAAATAAGTTGGTTTGTGGTTCAATTTTATACTTTTGTTGTTAAAGTTTAATAATAGGTATGACCTATTGAAAACTATTAGATATGCGTTTACTTTTTTTAGGATGGATTTGTGTACTTAGAATATAATTCGATTGTGACACATCATAGAATCAATTTGCCTCACACCACAACAGTCTTTTTTTTCTTCTAAACTGAATTGCTAGAATTATAGTGATGATATGAAAATATTCTATGACGTGTTTATGAAATACATGTTGTTCTTCGACGTGACGAATTTTCATGACTTCATTATTTAATGCATATAAGGATGGGAATAGGCCAGACTTTGATAGGCATGAGCCTGGCCTACGGATTTTTTTTTAAGTCTGACCTATGACCTTTCATAGGCCTATTTTTTTGGCGTGGCCTGAATATTTTTTTTTTTTTGAAACAACCAAAATTTATTATATCAAGCCGGCATAAGACACACCAAGCAAGAAAAAGGGGAACAATTACAAGGTGCCGAATATATGCGAAACACCAAACCAAACCCACGTCCGTATGTACGAGGAACCTACACCCAAAGAAACATAACTGCGAAACCTCCTAACAGCCAACAGCCCCTAAGAAACCAAAAAAAAAAAAAAAAAAAGCAAAGCAAAGCAAGGAAAGGAAAGGAGGAAAGCGCGCCTGCTAGTAGAAAACACAACACCAAAACAACAGGCTCTTGCAGCGCACCAGCAAAACAAAACTCCCTAACCAAAAAAGACTCTGATATAACAGTAGCAGCACATAAACCTACAGCCCGCAGAGAAAAAGCTAACCAAGATATCCACGCTTAAGACATTCCTTAGGATTCCAATTCCATTCATAATACATACAAACCTGAATTTTGATCCTATCAAATATCCAACGCCAAACTTCGTCTGCAATATCCACTGCATCCCAAACTTGGTTATTAAAAATCCGATTGTTCCGAGCACTCCAAATCACTATTTACAGGCCTGGCCCGGCCTATTTAAAAGTCTGGCCTGCCCTAGAAGCCTATTTACAGGCCTATTTCATATTAAAGTCATTAAATATTCAATTTTGTCTAATTTTAAATATGTCAAATTGGCCTTAAAGCCTATTTCCTCGTAAGGCCTGTCTATTGCTATAAGGATTTAAAATCCCATTTCACAATAAGGCCTCAAAGCTTATTTAAAAAGTCCATTATTTTAGTTTTTTTTCTTGATTTATATTCTAATATAAATAAAATATAAATTTTAATAATATGCATAAATAGGCCGGCCTATCAGGGTTCGTAGGCTTTTTTTGATATTATAAGTTTGACCTATTTACTTAAATAGACTTTTTCAAAAGTCTAAGCCTAACCTTTTTCATAAACAGACCAGACCATACCAGGTTTAAACAGGTCAGGCCTATTCCCAACCCTAAATGCATACATTATAATTTACTTTTGGCTTGATTTTTTATTTATTTTTTCCAAAAGAGGAGGGAAAATATTATTATTTATTAAGGGGGATGGGAGAAGTTTATTATGCCATAAATATTCCCCGATGAAGATTTCCCTTTGAAATTGCAAATCTAGGCAGTCATGCTAACAATCAGATCATAATTTTGGGTTGAATTAATCTAGCTTATCTGTGATTGAAAGATGAGAGAAAATCACACTTCCTGGTTACCAACTATACATATTTGCTCGATTGCTTCATTGTAACTAGGGTACTTTCTGTGGTACATGTATAATTACACAATCATGAATCACGATACTTCCCTTGCCAGGGAAATGATTCATGATAATCCATATTGAACACCGAACCAAACATGTTGTAAAGCTTGTATAAACTTCTTATGTTGGCATTCAAGCCCAGTAACATTTATGACCAAAAGATGGTACTCAACCCCCAACATTTTGCGGGGACAGATAGATCTTCACTAGTGTCCAGTAAAGGGCCTCTTCAACTCCAAGCTCTTGCATTATATATATCCTCGCAAATGGCTATCATCCTACATTAGAACCATATAACAAGATGTAAGTAAGTTACCACAGGATGTATCTTAAACAAGCTTCACAACATCACAGTAGGGTGGCACATGTTCAGGAGCACCATTGTGGTGGTTACTCTGTGAGGGGTGCGTATAATTTGCTCATTATTCAGAATTCTTATTGTGTGGAAATTAATTCAAACTAAATTTGGCAAAAACATGTCCCCTCCCTTGAAGGTCTCTATTTAGGCTTGGAGGCTCTTTTGCAATAGGTTACCGACTAGAGACAATTTGCTGATGTTTAGCATCATTTCCCATGACTCTCAATTTTGTGTGACTGGATGCGGTGGATTGGAAACAACTCATCACTTGTTCCTTTCTTCCCCCGTTTTCGCCCCTCTGTGGCGTATGGTTAGATCTTGGATTGGAATATCTTCACCGTATCCGGATGTGCTACAAAATCATCTTGTTCAGTTTATTCATTCTTCTGGAGGATTGCAAGTTCGTTGTTCTTTCTTTTGTCAGATAAAGTCAAATTACATTCGTTTTGGTGGTTGAAAGCTTATAATCATGTCAATCTTGGTTTAAACTCTCGTATGTGGTGGTCGAGCCATTTAGTTTGTATGAGCATCGGATAAGTTCATTTGCTTCATCTGCTTTTGGTTATGTGTTGACTTTAAACTTTTGAGCTTCTTTATGGCACACCTTGTGCAATTATAGACTTTCAGCTGGTCTTAATATAATCCATTTTTGTTTGTTAAAAAAGAAAAAGAAAAAACTTAGAGATGGTACAAGATATATATCTCTTATGCAGTATTGACTTAGGATATATATTATTTTTTTTCAAACAAATAAAGAGAGATTTATGGCTACCATCACAGCAAAAAAATTCGCTTACGATATGCATCGTTATTGTGAAATTCTAGCGCACTTGTTTTAATACGTTATGTATGATGTTTTAAAGTTTTCAATGTTAAGTTCAATGTTCCAACATCAAGCGATAAACAGAAATAAAAACAATTAAATAAAAGACAGAAAAGTAATGAACACAATGAGTTTGTTGATCTAGTTCGGTGACAAACACACCTACTCTGGGGGCTACCAAGCCTGGAAGGAAATCCACTAGTGTAGTCCTTATTCAATAGCTCTCAGCAAACTCCTCGTTTACACTATATGACCTAAGACCTACCCGTATAGACTTCAACCTAGGAACTCCTAGATTTGAGATCCCATCTCACTATCCTAATGGTCAGTCACTGCCCCAGTGACCTATCAGACCTAAACCAAAAACAGAATAGAAGTTACCTTCCAAAACAAACAACTAACACCTTGTTTCACAACTTCGGTGTAGTACAAAGGAGTAATCAATACTCACACACAGTCCTAACAAGTATCACAAACGATACAAGAAAGAACACACAATAGATTCTAAACTTGCATCACAAATGATACAAGAGCAGAATACATGAAGACTCAAACCCTACAAATTTAAACTTTTAGAATGACTGCTTGAATGAACAATTAGGTCTTGAAGTCTTCCTTATACTGAAGCAGCTTGGGCTAAATAACTCGTTGGGCTTCAGTAAAATGCAGATCGGTTCAGCTTAATCTGTAAAACAAGAATCAGAAACAAATCTGGAAAGTTCTAAAATGTCGGAACATTTATAGGATCGTTCTAAACAATAATAAATATTTCCTAAAACATAAAATACACTTTAGAAATATTTCACAGCTGATTCTTTGATGATATGCGCGTTGCTTGATCAATAAGTTAAGGAAATATTGTTTTCTTAAACAATGAAGGGCGCGTGTACAAACAGGCGAGAACTCAGGCACACTGAATCGTGCCAGGATGTTGGAGCATCATATCCAACATCTTTCAGAGACGCCTAAACACATGTTGAAACTTTGGTTCCAACTTACAAAACAAGAATATTTGTTTTAGCAACAATGTAGCCGATACAAATACCCAACATATTGTTTTATGCGATAGGATCAAATGACACCAATGTGTCAAATTAAATTTGACACCAAATCCAAATCATTAATCCAACTTTAATCTAAAGTCTCTCATCAATTTATTAAATTCTCACATGCTTGATCAAATTCTCACATCCTCCCACATTAAGGGCCTTTATGTGATTCCTCTTTGCTCTTCCTTTAATACAATTATAAAAAAATTTTGATGTTAGCATCCCCTCCTTCATCCATTAATTATATCTTAAGCGTTGCAAAATGTAACGACCCGATTTTAGCATTTTATTTTTTAATTGTTTGGTGTGTTATATTTGTTGATTATTTGGATGTTACATATATTAAGGGTATTTTGGTACTTTTGGGTATGAATAGTTAATTTATGAGATTTGGTGGTAACTTGGGATAATTAATAGAATAGTTGTGTATGAGTAATATTGAGGGTTTAATGAAGTAATTTTGTAGCAACAATTTAATGATATAAGAAAGTTACTAGGCCCATCAAGATGAGGGAAACCAAGCTCATTTAGTCAGACTATATACGGATAGCACTTGTAAGAAATTAGGGTTGAATTCATTTCACAAACTTTATAAAAGGTGGCTAGTGAGAGAATAGAGTGATTTGTTTGCTGAATCAATGTCGAGCTCCAGAGCTACAACTTCTTCTAGCAAGGTACTATTACTAACTATTATTTTCAACACTCCATTCCTTTTTTTTTTTTTTAGGGTTTTGTCATCCCTTAATTTTCAACTATTTTTCTTGATTCATTCTTGTTAACTCTTATGGGATGATGTTCTTTTTTAGTTTTAGGGTTTATAGTTACTTGTTAATTGAATCGGAGGGATTTAGATCCTCTAATTACAGGTGCTTTTGAATTTAATTCCAAACCCTAGGGATATAAGAAGAAAAAAAAATTGGGTGCAAATTTGTCTTTCACCTGGATCTTGTGAGAAACTAGAAAAGATTATGTTTTAATTTTTATTATCAATGTTGAATTGAATGAAAGCTTATAGAATAAATGTCGAATTGAATGAAAGCTTATATATTTGTCTTTCACTCTAGATTTGTCTTTCATAACAAGAAGAAAAATGCAAGCTTATAGAATCAATGTTGAATTGAATGAGATTTTTCATATTCATTTTGAAATTTTTTCTCCTCCAATCTCTGAGTTGTCTGGATTTCAAAATTGTACTAGTAAAAAATGTTTTTTTTGCTGGTTCGAATTATCAATTTTATGGATTATTAAGTCTTTATTGGGTTTAATCTAATAGCTGAACTTTTGTTGCTTTATAAACTGATGGTGAATTATTGTGACAGCGATCAGCGATCACCCAAAATAATATATATACGGCACAATGCAAACTTTGCTTGAAATTTAGAGTAATTGATACACAGAAAAAGTTTGAGGAGATCACTCATAAAATCAAACAAGAGCCTTTTGATTGTAGCAAAAAGACTAATCTTAGATGTGATGATCCCGCTTGATATCGAATATGATTCTTCTCAAACATGGGTCAAATACAAGCCTAACAATCCAAAGACACCAGAAAGTTTCAAAAGAACTTTGGTGCTTAGAAATGATAATTCTAAATTGGACTCTTACTACATCACACCTACGGGTGAAAAACTGAGATCCCGCAAAGAGATAGCAGCATATCTTGAAGATCATCCACAACCAAGTGGTGTATCTGCTTCAGACTTTGATTTTTCATCCCCAAAGGTTTTGAAAGAGACCATCCCAGAATTTGTTGAGCAACAGAAGGATTCTATAAAAAAAAAAAAAACTAAGATAACTAAAGATGAAGTTTGAGAAATGTCATCATAAGGTTGCTGCAGGATGTTGTTGTCGATGTTATTATTCTTGTTGTTGTAATATATTATTTCTAGATATTATGTTTGGGAACGCCAATTCAATGGTATTGAAACAAATTTAACTTTTGTTCTGGTTGTTCATTGTAATTGTCACCTAAATAGATATTTGCAGGCTCTTTATGTTGTAACCTAAATACATGTTGTACTCTATCTTTATAAAAAAAAAGTTAAATAAATTGGATTTTGGGTCAATTTTATATTTTTTTATTGTTATAGGTAATATGAGGTAATTGTTCAAAACAAAAAAAGGTTAATAGGTATGACCAGTTAATAGAATTCAATTGTGACACATCATTGAATTAATTTTCCTCACACCACAATAGTCTTCTTTTTCTTCTAAACTGAATTGCTAGAATTGTAGTGATGATATGGGAATATTCTCTGACGTGATGAATTTTCATGACTTCCTTATTTAATGCATACATTATAATTTCCTTTTGGCTGATTTTTTTTCTTCCACAAGAGGAGGGAATATATTATTATTTATTAAGGGGATGGAGAAGCATTATGCGATCAATTTTCCTTGATGAAGATTTCCCTTTGAAATTGCAAATCTAGGCTGTTTTGTGATTGAAAGTCACACTTAGCTTCCTATTTGCCTTTGTCATACCTGATTGCAAATCTAGGCAGTCATGCTAACACTCATATCATAATTTTTTTTTTTTCTGTAACCACTAGCATACACTGACACTAGTAGAAATAAAATAAATAGCTTTTATTTATTTTTTCTTTCTATTTTTTTCTTAACAAGGTAACATGGGGCATGTGTGAAACAAAGAAAAAAAAGAAAAATTAAATCTGAAATTTTAAATTAAAATTTAATAGTTATTATTTTAATTTGTCTTTTTGTTTTTTTGTAATAATTTTGAAGAGTTTACCATGATTGTAAAAATTAATAATTATTTTGGATTCTATTTTTTTCTTTTTCTAAGTTTGACAATTCCTATGGCTGTTGAATTATTTCCTATGATTGGTTTATTACCTAAGTTTTTTTTCTTTCTATAATTTTTTTGTTGTTGAATAGACACGTTTGCACTTTGCATTACGCTCCTATTTCTGCTCTACCGCACTTTGTTTTTCTTTTCAAAAAAAAAAATTCATATTTTATGAAAATTTATATATTTTTTAATGAAAGTTTTATTTTTGATGAAGTAAAGTTTACTTTATTTTTTGAATAAAGTAAAGTTTACTTTATGTACATGGTAATTTTACAATGTTTTATATATGTATGGCAAATTTGGTCAAAGGTTCGTTGCTTGACTTTTTATGTATAGAAGGTTTTTATTGAGCGTGGAGAATTTACTGTGTAGGGTATTTGATAAAAATTCATCATTGTTAACTCTGATAAAACTTTCGTACATAAAACATGACGACGATAAATACATGTGTATTTTTAACTCATCGATTAATGTGATACCACGTGATTGAAAACATGTAAAAACTTTTTGACATTGACATTGTAAATAAATTTGATTTTAATACATTGTCTAGAAAATTTTATGTTGTATGTCGATCATAATCAAGTGTGCTTGTGATTTTGAATAACTAGAAAAGTTTTATATATGAATTTTTTGTTGTATGTCGATCATAATCAAGTGTGCTTTGATATGTCTGGTGAGGATCTGACGTAGGAAATGGTGAAAGAAAGTGCTCTGCTACAGTGGTGAGGAGTCTTTGCGGTGGAACGAAAGGTTCCTGCAGACACGTTAGCACTATAACGCTCAAGTCAGTATTGGAACTGAGAAAGAGTATGTAAAAAGTGTGGAGAAAGTGAATCATACCTTGAGGGTGAAGCTAACTCACCCTTATACAGGCACGTGAGAGAATAATTGCTTACGTAAGATGGGGTGCGTGATTAGGAGATGAATAAAGGACACGTGTATGATGCCTGATGCACGGTTAGGATCGTAGAATGTTCGCGGCGGTTAGGATTCTTTGAATCCCCTCTATTTATTTGTTTAATTAATTAACAGTCAAGTTGCGTTTAATTAGTCTATGTAAACTATCTAAGTGATTAATTCGTCAGGACGTGATCACCTAATCACTTTGTCAAGTTGTACATGTTGGTCGCACGGTGATCCTTACGTGCGAGGTCTTACTCTTTTGGTCGATTTCGGTATATCCCTCTTCCTGTTGAGTTGCACCTGCTGGTTACACGGTGATCTATACGTATGGGGTCTTACTCCCTCAAGGGTAATTGAAATTTAAACTTAAATTAGATTTCCTGATTTTCCAAAGGTATGGTGGCCAGTGTTCCTGAAGGTTCTCTCATCTATGAATGCACACTCTGTAACAGCCCGATTTTTAGCTAGATTTATTTTAATTACTTTTAATTGTGATTGTGTGTATTTTATTGTCATTGGGTGCATTTTAATGGATTACTGTATTAGAAGGGTATTTTGGTCATTTGGCGGGTAAGGGTAAAATGGTAATTTTGGTGAGAATTATTTTTAATATTAAGTGAGAACCCTTATTTTACTAAGTTACTAGTGTAGTGATTAGTTTTTAGTGTTAGTGACCGTTGGTTATATTTTACCGTTGTTAGTAATTACCGTTGAGTGTATAGAAACTTTCTAGAATTGTGGTTTGAATAGAAATGGGTTAAGCCCACTAGAAACTAAGTTAAGCCCATTAGTGGAGATAACATTAGGGTTGTGAGAGCAAATTCATTCATTCCTTTTCATTTCACTAAGTTAGAGAGAGGTAGAGAGAGAAGTGAGAGGTGAAGGAAGAACAAGGGTTAGAGAAAGGGAGAAACTTGAAGATTGAAGCAATTAGGAGCTAAAGTGAAGCCCAAGTTTGAATTGATCATAACCTAAGGTAAGGGGGTTAGTCTTCATCATAATCATAATTGTTTGTTTGCAATTTTTCTTGGTTTGTATGAAAAAGTGCTTAATTGAGTGAGAATTCATATGAACTCAATCTCTAATTTTCGTGCTCTTGTTTTGGTGATAAGATTGAGTATGTTAATTGAATGATAAATGAATTGTTGGTGATGAAATAACATGTTCATAATGTATGAAAAAGGGTTGTTGTGAAATTATGCTTAATTGATGACTTATGACATGTTGTTGTTGAATTAAGGTGAGAATCAAGTTTTGATTGATGTTGTTGTTCCTGAGACATGTTGTTGTTTATGATTTATGGCTTGGGTGTTCATATATCATGATTGTTTGTGAGAAATAAGATGTTGTTGGTGGTTTTGTGAAATTGGTGAAGTTGAGTTAAGTGTTCATGTGAAAGACCAAAATGAACTTTTGATATATATGGTTGTTGATTGAAATTTTGTTATTGTTGGATGAATTGAACCTAGGAGAATTTCTGTTTTCATGTTGTGGTTATGTTAGTTGAGTTGTTTGGGAGAAAACGGGTTTTTCGTGTGAAATGTTGATGTTTAAGCATTTTCGCCAATAAGTGATTGTGTGAGGTTTTGGAAAATGACTTTTGGGATGGTTGAAACATGAAATTTTTGTAGATTATGATAGTGCCAAGTGTTAGGAGCATGTAGGCGAAAACGGCATCGAAAACGGATTAACGGTTTGATTTTTATGCGCGAAAACGTAGAAGTTGAATTTTGCATAGTCTGCTACTGTCAAAATCATGAAGCGATCTTACAAATCGTGAGGTGATTTTGACAGAAACAACAAATTTTCTGCATAGCCTGATGCTGTCGAATCATGAAGCGATTTCGCAAATCATGAGGCGATTTTGACAGCAGCATCAAATTTTTCTACGCAATCTGATGCTGTCAAAATCATGAAGCGATCTTACGAGTCATGAAGCGATTTTGGCAGCCTAGAAACCTTAAAAATGCAATTTTCTTTGATCAAATTACTTCCAAACTTCTTCCTAAGTGTAGGGACTTTATCCTAATTATCTAGGGATGTTTTTATGGAAGAAATAGCTTTGTATTAAGGGCTTAGTGAGTCCTTGTGTTTTCTTGACTTTAATGAGACAATTATGATATGATCTTTGCAAAACTTGAATTTAAGTGAGTTGGCCTATGAAACGTTGATGTATACACTACTGCACTCATAAGTGATTTGTGTATATACATGGTTGAGGTCCTAGAGTTTATTTATTTGGTTTTAGTTCATTTGTTCTAATCATGTAAAAGGTGATATTTCGGGTGGGAATGTGAAAAGTTGTGAAATGGGGTTTTCATACGAACTTAAGTTGTTCTTGGATTAATGTTTAATGGTCCGGAGGCAACTTAAATTCATGAATACATGATTGGTTAAGGTTGTTTGAGAACTCTCAACTTGTCTATGTTGTTTCGTCTTGGGAATTGCCAATGTTGGTCGTTTGCCACTTGACACGGTCTTTGGTCAAAAACATTTCTTGAACTAATTGTCTTATGAATTGTGGTGACTATTCTTATATGGCTAAGTGAAGTTATATGAATGAATGATTGTATTGGATATGATATTTGTCATGAGATGTTGTATGTTCTATACTTGGAATATGAGAATTGTTTGGAATGGTGAAACTATATCATATAGTTGATGTTGAATGACATTGTTGATTATTGATAATCATGTTGATGTGTGATGGTGAATACTATGATTTATTTGTGTGGGCATGTTTGCTTGATAATGCAATGTTGTGGAGATAATCAATATAATTGGGTGTTGTCCTATATATTGAGTTGAGATTGTGAATTGTTGTCGCATTATCGAGTCCTTATACATGTCCATGCATCATAGTCGTTGTTGCTGTAAAAGGGATGACTCTTTTACTTCGAGATTATTGTAAGGCAGGTGTGAGCCCTTACATTCGATGTGCAAGTGGCATCGAAAGGTGACGACCTTGTTGAGATTTGGTACCGCATGCATTTATGTGTCCATAAGTGCATATCATAGCATGAGTCCTATGTGAATTATGTGATTGGTGATGAATTGAGATGAATGAATATGATTAATGATTGTTCATGGCTTATGATTGGTGATTGTTCATGATGTATATGATCGGTGATTGTTCATGATGTATATGATTGGTGATTGTGTATAAATAACTGCGAATTAATTATTATTCATGATACATGTAATTGGTGATTTTTCATGAAATGTGATTAGTGATTATTCATGATACAAGTAATTAGTGATTGTTCATGAAATGTGATTAATGATTATTCATGATAAATGTGATTGGTGATTGTGAATGAATAATTGTAAATTGATAATTGCTCATATGATTGATGAATATTGATGTGAGATATCGGGGTGTGATGTAAGTATTAATGTGTAATTATTATTGATCAAGTGCATGATGTTTAAATTGAAATATCCATGTTAACTGTTATTTGGATTATGATAATGTAATACTTACCCCCAGTGGATCTGTTATGGACCGCCTGCCTATCTGTATGGATGGGTAGACGTTGTGCAGGTTTAGTTGCTTGGTGAGTTCTTGTGCTTGGTGGATATCTGGAGCTTTCTCCGATATCGGTGTTTAGATGTTTAGTCGGCTCTGATCTAGGCTTTGTTGTGTCAGTCTAGATTATCTTTTACTTTGGATTTTGTGATGTTTGGAGACTACCCGTTTGTTGGGATTTTTGAGATGTACCTATGTTGATGTAATTTATTTATTCTTAACATGTATATTTGAATTTACTCTGGTTTATATTCCGCTGCGACTGTTGAGGTTTATATACATGTTTATTGGTTTTTGAATTTTGAATGTGGCGTAGCCTCTATTTCTTGAATAAATGTATTATTCGCATGTTTAATTGCTTTAATAGAAGTATGGTGTTACAAGTTGGTATCAGAGCCGTGGTCAGTCTTGTCTGGACTAATGCTTGTTGTTTTTCCCTGTTGTGTGCGAATGGTAGTTTAGTACCTTCGGCACTTGCTTTGTTGTGCTGTTTTCTTAGCGGTTAGTGGTTTGTGTTAGTCTGGCAAGGGAATGTATCTTTGGTTGCAGAGACTCTTTTGGTTGTGTTTTGTGTTAAGGTTTCTGTTGATTTTGAGTTGGATCTTGTTTGTCTTCCGTTGAAGCATATGGATGTGATTTTTGGTATGGATTGGTTGTTGGCTTTTGGGGTTACCATTAATTGTTTGACTAAGAGTGTAACGTTTTCTAAGTCGGTAGAAGAGTTAGATAGGAAGTTCTTGACCGCAGAGCAAGTGAAGAGATCTTTAGATGGTGAAGCTGGTGTGTTCATGATGGTTGCTTCTTTGAAGGAGAATCAGTTTTGTGCTAAGTTATCTAAGTGTGAGTTTTGGTTGAAGGAAGTGAGTTTTCTTGGTTTGGCGGGTTATTATCGGAGGTTCATTGAGGGATTCTCTAAGTTGGTGTTGCCATTGACGCAGTTGACTCGGAAAGGCCAAGCGTATGTTTGAGATGCCAAGTGTGAGAAGAGTTTCCAAGAGTTGAAGAAGAGGTTGACTTCAGCTCCGGTGTTGATTTTGCCGAATCCGAAGGAATCGTTTGTGGTGTATTGTGATGCTTCTAAGATGGGTCTTGGTGGTGTGCTTATGCAGAATCGTCAAGTTGTAGCTTATGCTTCGAGGCAGTTGAAAGTGCATGAGAAGAATTTTCGACTCATGATTTGGAATTGGCGGCCGTTGTGTATACATTGAAGATTTGGAGGCACTATCTGTATGGTTCTAAGTTTGAGGTGTTCAGTGACCACAAGAGTTTGAAGTATTTGTTTGATCAGAAAGAGTTGAATATGAGGCAGAGGAGATGGTTGGAATATCTTAAGGACTTTGATTTTCAGTTGAGTTATCATCCCGGAAAGGCTAATGTTGTTGCGGATGCTTTGAGTAGAAAGACTTTACATATGTCTGCTTTGATGGTTAAAGAGTTGGAATTGATTGAGCAGTTTCGAGACTTGAGTTTGGTTAGTGAGTTGACACCGGATGGTGTGAGGTTGGGTATGTTGAAGTTGACAAGCAATATTTTGGAAGAGATCAAGAAGGGTCAGAAGGAAGATTTGGAACTCGTGGATCGAGTGACGTTGGTTAATCAAGGTAAAGGTGGAGACTTTAGATTGGATGAGAATGGCGTTTTGATGTTTCGTGATCGGGTTTGTGTGCCGAATGTGTTTGAGCTCAAGAGGCAAATTTTGGACGAAGGTCATAGAAGTAGTTTGAGTATTCATCCAGGAGCAACTAAGATGTATCAAGATTTGAAGAGGTTGTTTTGGTGGCCTGGAATGAAGAAGGAAATTGCTGAGTTTGTTTATGCTTATTTGGTTTGTCAGAAATCGAAGATTGAACATCAGAGACCATCGGGTTTGATGCAACCGTTGTTTGTGCCAGAGTGGAAGTGGGATAGCATTTCTATGGATTTCTATGGATTTTGTTCCTATCAAGACTGGTATGTCTGTAGCGAAGTTGGCTGAGATCTACATTGAGCAGATTGTCAGATTGCATGGTATTCCTTCTAGTATTGTGTCGGATCGGGATCCAAGGTTTACTTCTAAGTTTTGGGAGAGTTTGCAAACTGCTTTGGGAACTAAGTTGAGATTGAGTTCTGCTTACCATCCTCAGACAGATGGGCAAACGGAGAGGACTATTCAGAGTTTGGAGGATTTGTTGAGAGCTTGTGTGTGGGAGCAAGGTGTTAGTTGGGACGAATGTTTACCGTTGATTGAGTTTACCTACAACAACAGTTTTCATGCTAGTATCGGAATGACACTGTTTGAGGCTTTGTATGGTCGGAGGTGTAGGACACCGTTGTGTTGGTTTGAGTCCGGAGAGAGTGCTTTGTTAGGACCGGAAGTTGTGCAAGAAACTACGGAAAAGGTTAAGATGATTCAGGAGAAGATGAAGGCGTCTCAGAGTAGACAAAAGAGTTATCATGATAAGAGGAGGAAGGATATTGAGTTTCAGGTTTGAGATCTTGTGTTTTTGAGGGTGAATTCTGTGACCGGAGTTGGTCGTGCTTTGAAGTGTAGGAAGTTGACTCCTCGTTTTGTTGGGCCGTTTGATGTCATTGAGAAGGTTGGGGTTGTAGCGTATCGGATTGCGTTACCACCGTCTTTGTCGAATCTTCATGATGCGTCTCATGTGATTTAAGTGGATGAGTTGGAAGTAAGAGATAATTTGACGGTTGAGACTTTGCCGGTTAGGATTGAGGATCGCGAGTTGAAGCGTTTGCGTGGCAAGGAGATTGTTTTGGTCAAAGTGATTTGGGTTGGACCAACTGGTGAGAGTGCCACTTGGGAACTGGAGAGTAGGATGAGGGTTTCGTATTCGGAGTTGTTTCCTTCAGGTAAATTTTCGAGGGCGAAAATTCTTTTAGGGGGGGAGAGTTGTAACAGCCCGATTTTTAGCTAGATTTATTTTAATTACTTTTAATTGTGATTGTGTGTATTTTATTGTCATTGGGTGCATTTTAATGGATTACTGTACTAGAAGGGTATTTTGGTCATTTGGCGGGTAAGGGTAAAATGATAATTTTGGTGAGAATTATTTTTAATATTAAGTGAGAACCCTTATTTTACTAAGTTACTAGTGTAATGATTAGTTTTTAGCGTTAGTGACCGTTGGTTATATTTTACCGTTGTTAGTAATTACCGTTGAGTGTATAGAAACTTTCTAGAATTGTGGTTTGAATAGAAATGGGTTAAGCCCACTAGAAACTAAGTTAAGCCCATTAGTGGAGATAACATTAGGGTTGTGAGAGCAAATTCATTCATTCCTTTTCATTTCACTAAGTTAGAGAGAGGTAGAGAGAGAAGTGAGAGGTGAAGGAAGAACAAGGGTTAGAGAAAGGGAGAAACTTGAAGATTGAAGCAATTAGGAGTTAAAGTGAAGCCCAAGTTTGAATTGATCATAACCTAAGGTAAGGGGCTTAGTCTTCATCATAATCATAATTGTTTGTTTGCAATTTTTCTTGGTTTGTATGAAAAAGTGCTTAATTGAGTGAGAATTCATATGAACCCAATCTCTAATTTTCGTGCTCTTGTTTTGGTGATAAGATTGAGTATGTTAATTGAGTGATAAATGAATTGTTGGTGATGAAATAACATGTTCATAATGTATGAAAATGGGTTGTTGTGAAATTATGCTTAATTGATGACTTATGACATGTTGTTGTTGAATTAAGGTGAGAATCAAGTTTCGATTGATGTTGTTGTTGCTGAGACATGTTGTTGTTTATGATTTATGGCTTGGGTATTCATAAATCATGATTGTTTGTGAGAAATAAGATGTTGTTGGTGGTTTTGTGAAATTGGTGAAGTTGAGTTAAGTGTTCATGTGAAGGACCAAAATGAACTTTTGATATATATGGTTGTTGATTGAAATTCTGTTATTGTTGGATGAATTGAACCTAGGAGAATTTCTGTTTTCATGTTGTGGTTATGTTAGTTGAGTTGTTTGGGAGAAAACGGGTTTTTCGTGTGAAATGTTGATGTTTAAGCATTTTCGCCAATAAGTGATTGTGTGAGGTTTTGGAAAATGACTTTTGGGATGGTTGAAACATGAAATTTTTGTAGATTATGATAGTGCCAAGTGTTAGGAGCATGTAGGCGAAAACGGCATCGAAAACGGATTAACGGTTTGATTTTTATGCGCGAAAACGTAGAAGTTGAATTTTGCATAGTCTGCTACTGTCAAAATCATGAAGCGATCTTACAAATCGTGAGGTGATTTTGACAGAAACAACAAATTTTCTGCATAGCCTGATGCTGTCGAATCATGAAGCAATTTCGCAAATCATGAGGCGATTTTGACAGCAGCATCAAATTTTTCTACGCAGTCTGATGCTGTCAAAATCATGAAGCGATCTTACGAGTCATGAAGCGATTTTGGCAGCCTAGAAACCTTAAAAATGCAATTTTCTTTGATCAAATTACTTCCAAACTTCTTCCTAAGTGTAGGGACTTTATCCTAATTATCTAGGGATGTTTTTATGGAAGAAATAGCTTTGTATTAAGGGCTTAGTGAGTCCTTGTGTTTTCTTGACTTTAATGAGACAATTATGATATGATCTTTGCAAAACTTGAATTTAAGTGAGTTGGCCTATGAAACGTTGATGTATACACTACTGCACTCATAAGTGATTTGTGTATATACATGGTTGAGGTCCTAGAGTTTATTTATTTGGTTTTAGTTCATTTGTTCTAATCATGTAAAAGGTGATATTTCGGGTGGGAATGTGAAAAGTTGTGAAATGGGGTTTTCATACGAACTTAAGTTGTTCTTGGATTAATGTTTAATGGTCCGGAGGCAACTTAAATTCATGAATACATGATTGGTTAAGGTTGTTTGAGAACTCTCAACTTGTCTATGTTGTTTCGTCTTGGGAATTGCCAATGTTGGTCGTTTGCCACTTGACACGGTCTTTGGTCAAAAACATTTCTTGAACTAATTGTCTTATGAATTGTGGTGACTATTCTTATATGGCTAAGTGAAGTTATATGAATGAATGATTGTATTGGATATGATATTTGTCATGAGATGTTGTATGTTCTATACTTGGAATATGAGAATTGTTTGGAATGGTGAAACTATATCATATAGTTGATGTTGAATGACATTGTTGATTATTGATAATCATGTTGATGTGTGATGGTGAATACTATAATTTATTTGTGTGGGCATGTTTGCTTGATAATGCAATGTTGTGGAGATAATCAATATAATTGGGTGTTGTCCTATATATTGAGTTGAGATTGTGAACTGTTGTCGCATTATCGAGTCCTTATACATGTCCATGCATCATAGTCGTTGTTGCTGTAAAATGGATGACTCTTTTACTTCGAGATTATTGTAAGGCAGGTGTGAGCCCTTACATTCGATGTGCAAGTGGCATCGAAAGGTGACGACCTTGTTGAGATTTGGTACCGCATGCATTTATGTGTCCATAAGTGCATATCATAGCATGAGTCCTATGTGAATTATGTGATTGGTGATGAATTGAGATGAATGAATATGATTAATGATTGTTCATGGCTTATGATTGGTGATTGTTCATGATGTATATGATCGGTGATTGTTCATGATGTATATGATTGGTGATTGTGTATGAATAACTGCGAATTAATTATTATTCATGATACATGTAATTGGTGATTTTTCATGAAATGTGATTAGTGATTATTCATGATACAAGTAATTAGTGATTGTTCATGAAATGTGATTAATGATTATTCATGATAAATGTGATTGGTGATTGTGAATGAATAATTGTAAATTGATAATTGCTCATATGATTGATGAATATTGATGTGAGATATCGGGGTGTGATGTAAGTATTAATGTGTAATTATTATTGATCAAGTGCATGATGTTTAAATTGAAATATCCATGTTAACTGTTATTTGGATTATGATAATGTAATACTTACCCCCAGTGGATTTGTTATGGACCGCCTGCCTATCTGTATGGATGGGTAGACGTTGTGCAGGTTTAGTTGCTTGGTGAGTTCTTGTGCTTGGTGGATATCTGGAGCTTTCTCCGATATCGGTGTTTAGATGTTTAGTCGGCTCTGATCTAGGCTTTGTTGTGTCAGTCTAGATTATCTTTTACTTTGGATTTTGTGATGTTTGGAGACTACCCGTTTGTTGGGATTTTTGAGATGTACCTATGTTGATGTAATTTATTTATTCTTAACATGTATATTTGAATTTACTCTGGTTTATATTCCGCTGCGACTGTTGAGGTTTATATACATGTTTATTGGTTTTTGAATTTTGAATGTGGCGTAGCCTCTATTTCTTGAATAAATGTATTATTCGCATGTTTAATTGCTTTAATAGAAGTATGGTGTTACACACTCTCCCTCTCGGTAGTTCTATAAACAGGCAGCCCTATCAACGTCTTTCTTACTAAGGTGTGAGGAAAATGGAGTTACTGGGCTGATTTAAGTCATGAAGTCACTTGTTTCCTTAATTACCAACTAGTTACTGCCTGAATTCGGCAGATGTTTATCAATATTAGGTATGTCACCTCTTTGGGTACTTACTATTAAGGTTACACGTGCTTTCGGTTTGTTTCGCTAGTTTCTACCTAAGTGCATAAACCAGGGTTATGCTTCAATGGAGGCAAATTTTACGCACTACAGTAAAACTAAATAACGAACATAAAATAATTGAATAAACGACTTTAAATTAAATAATTATCCAATATACATTAGAAAAACATTGATCGAGGAGAAAAACTGTAACGCCCCGATTTTTTAAAATTATTTTATTAATATACTTATTAGATAATATTAGTATTATTATTACTAGTAGTAGTGTTGATTGTTAGACATTATTTATTTTTCTTATTATTATTTTGATTTGAATTAAATCTGTTTTAACATGTTTGGGTGAGGTTGTTTAGTTAATAAGGTTAGTATATATAAACTATAACTTTAATTAATGGTGGTAGTTTAATTAAAAAGAGTGGGAGAAAATAATGTTTAGGATAAAAAATAAAGTTTTTAGAGAGAATAAGAAAGTAGAGAGTGAATGAAGGTGGAATAACAAAATTGGGTAGAAAAGAGGTGTAGTTAGTAAGCTTAGTAGTGTTTTAATGATTTAAGCAGAGAGATGTGTGAATAGCAAAACAGTGTAGTTAAAAAAAGAAAGATTAGTAACAAACCTAGAGGTACATATAGTAATCTGAAAAGATTAGTAACAAACTTAGATGATGATTATAAATAGATGAGAACATTAGAAAAATAGGGTTACACCGATCAGAGAAAATATTAGAGAACAAAAGGAAACTAGGGTTGTGGAGAGAAGAGGCAAGGAGGCATAGGGAGAGGAACGTAGATAGAGATTTCACCGTAGAAAATCATCAAATTCTGCAAACTAGAGGTAAGGGGGGAAATTTCTATTTAGCATATGGGTTGCATGAACATGTGGTAGTGAAGGATCTTTGCTTGCTTTCATGATCTTTTGATGAATTTATCTTGTGATGTCCATTAATTCTGAAAATTAAAACTATTATGATGTGTATTTTGAATATTGAGAAAACAAGATTTTTTGCATTTGGTTTTCTTAGTTTGAATTTACTTTCCAGCAATTCACTTCGGTTTGGTTTTTCTTGTTTTTTTGGTTTTCTTGATTTTCCGATTTGCATGATTTCTTCGTGAATTTCTTCAAGAACTCCCTAAAATTGTTGTGTTTCGGAAAAACTAGAATTACAGACTCAAATATAGAAAACATTACAAAATTCCCGAAATCATAGGCAATCGTTCTAATACTCCTCCTTTTTGCTGCTAAATCCTACTAAAATAAACTGAAAAACATGTTATCAAAAATATAAGATGACATGTCATCAGATTCCTCTGCTGCCTAAAATAATTTCCCATATATTTTACATGTTATTCTAAAAACCCCAAATTTGCTAGTAAGCATACACCACTTTCACGAGCTTGCTCACAAATGTCACAATTGGCGGACACTGCTTACGTATTTGTCCGGAGGTGTTCCACTGAAGTGAAATGTTGGTAGATGTTCAGCTCTTCTAAGAGTGCCCTTGTCTTTTTGTCAGCAAATTGGGTGCCGTTGTTGGTTCCTAGAAACTGGGGTAAGCCAAACTAGAATATGATGTTCTTTTTAAAGAACTTGATAGTGTTTGCCACCATTATCTGGGCCATCGCCTCCACTTGATAGATTAGTCTACGACGACGATCAGGAATTTCAGTTGACCAGCCCTTTTCTTGGAGGGTCCCAAAATGTCCATTCCCCATCTTTCGAAAGGCCACGGTGTTGTGAGGGCGCCAAATTCTGAATAGGGAGCGTTGAAAACATCTAAGTGCCTTTGGCATTTGTCGCACTTTATTATGTATTACAAGGCTTCGTATTTCATCGTAAGCCAGAAATAACCTACTCTATGTTCTTTCCTTGCCGGAGAGTGTCCCCTAAGATGAACATCCGCCATCGCATAGGCCACCTCACTAGGAACGAGACACTTCAAGAGCGGGGGTAAAGAACCCTCTCTTGAACAGTCATCCTTCAATAATGGTGTGTGATGGTCGGAATAAACAAGTGTACCAAATCAATTACCAAGTAATAAAGTGATAAATGAGTATCGTATCCACATAGATTGTCGTTTTGTCCAAATAAGTCGTGTTACTTATTTTATGTTTGACGATGAAATAAAAAGATAAAGGTTAAGATATTTGCAATATTTATTTGTTTGCAACAGAGCAAGTTGCCTGTTTTTTGGTGCAGAAATGTAACAGTGGTTAGAGGATTCTTTGAATCACCCCTATTTATTTTTTTAGATATTTAATCAACATACATGTCACATCTAGTTATTCTAAGTTAACTATCAATGTGATGAGGTCGTGGGACGTTTCTACCCTAATCGGTCGTCAAGTTGCACCTGTTGATCACACGGTGATCATTACGTGTGGGGTCTTAATCTCCCAATTGATTAAAGGTTATCCCACTGATGGCTAATTGCACATGCTGGTCACACGATGATCTTAACGTGTGTGGTCTTGTTAATTCAAAGGTAATTGAAGCATGAACTTAAATTTGCCTTCCAGTTTTCCCTAAGGCAATAAAGGTCACAATAAGGTTATACGCGCGCTATGGTATATGACCCTGCTGATATCGAATATGATTCTTCTCGGATATGGGTCATTTACAAGCCTAACATTCCAAAGACTCCACAAGGTTTCAAGAGAATCATGGTGCTTAGAAAGGATTACTCTAAATTGGACTCTAACTACATCACACCTACAGGTAAAAATCTGAGAACCCGCAATGAGATAGCAACATATCTTAAAGATCATCCACAACCAAGTGGTGTATCTGCTTCGGAATTTAATTTTTCATCCCCAAAGGTTATGCAAGACACTATCCCAGAATTTATTGTGAAACTGAAGGATTCTGCGGAAAAAAAAAGCTAAGAAAACAAAAGATGAAGTTTGAGAAAAGTCATCACGAGATTTCTGCATCATTTTGTTGTAATATATTATTTCTAGATATAGTGTTAAGTAACACCAATTCAGTGGTAGTGAAGCAAATTTAACTTTTGTTCTGGTGGTTCATTGTAATTGTAACTTAAACAGATATTTGCAGGCTCTTTATGTTGTAACCTAAATACATGATGTACTATATCTTTATAAAATAAATACAAGTTGTATTTTTTATAAAAAAAAAATATCTTAATATATAATATGAAGGTTCACAATTTTGCCAAAACCCTAAAACTATGTAGCGGGAAAATACTCATTAAATTTGAATTTGAAATTCAAATCTCACAACTACTACCTAATTGTTTGCCACATTAATTATCACCTATTTCCTAGCATCTCATTTATTTCCTTCTCTTTTCTTTTCTCACGCCTCTCAATTTCTCTCTCTTTTCATATTCACACGCCTCTCTCATTCTCTCTCTCACTTATGGATCCTTTTCACCATTTCTTCCATTCATTCTTCTTTCATTTATGTCACCTTCTTCCATTTTTCTTCCAAAATCATCAACTCCATGTTCCCTCTAATTCCTATCCACAACTCAAACCTCATATCTATACCAGACGAAGAAGAAGATTTGCGGAAGACAGAGACAAAGAAGATCATTACGGCAATAACTTTTTTAATCAACTCTCTATCTCAAAAATCACAATTGCATTAAGATTCCTCAAATCATAAATTTCACCATCAATAGAGGTAATGGATTTGTTCTTTCTCAATTTATAATTCGATTTCTTTTTTCTCATTTGGATTCCAAGTTAATTGACTATTTCGTTATTAGTTATACTATTTCCTTTGATATAAATTTGTTCTGTTTAAGGTGGGTTTAAACATGCATGTTTAAGTTGTTGTATTTTGACTGTTGTGTGCGTTTTCAAACTTAGGTGCCTCTACAAGTGTTATTTCTATCAATTTTGTTTAATGTGAATGTGATTTGCAGGTTGTGTTCTGGTTTATTTAACATTAACTAACACCTCATTTTCATTTTCATTTTACAGGTTCATTTTCTAATGGAAAGGTAATGTATTGTTACTTTATTTTTGCAGATCCATTGTCTATTATGAGTTTTCTCTTTATTAGAAAGTTTCATTGTTTATAATTTTGGTCCATTCTTTTGAATGTAATTTATTTCATGGTTTATGGTGTTTTATTGCTGCTATTGAAAGGTGTTTATAGTGATTTTTGATTTTTGATTGTTGGTTATTATTATTATGGAAATTTTTTATCTTCTTGATTGGTTTTTAACATTCTGTGACCATTGATTGAAGTTTATATAAACATTTTTGTGGTTGGTGTTTCTATTTCTCAGTAGTGGAACTAAAGAAAAGACAATAAAATTGGCTATTTGTCTTTGTTCAATGTTTTCCAAATGAAGGATTTAAACTTGATTGCTTCATAATGTCCATAGATAGATCCTTCATTAAGAAACTTAAGCATACTTTGGCATCTGTTTTCCCTATATTAAAATGGTAGATATGTGTCTTTGCTGATATTTTTTTCTCTTCAATTTGAACATTTATTGAGAGTCAATATGTTTGCAGTTATCAACTTCTTTCTTATGGTGTACCTTAAGTTTGGGGGAAGATTGCCAATAGAGTGTTCTTATGTTGTGGTTGTTGGACGTGCCTGCTGTCCATCTGCTATCTTTTTTTTTTTGCTGTTGTCTGGCCCCTGTTTTGCATAGATTGCAGCGGTTGCTGCTACATTTTTGTTCCTTCCTGGTGTGGCATCGGTTTGGTTTTTCGTGTGTTCCCCTTCACTGTGCTGTGTAGTCTGATGGTGCGGAGCTATGGGAATGAAATATGGTGCCTTTAACTAGATTTCAACGTCATAACTTTGCCTTTTGGTTAGGGTTTTTGGCGTTTTTGCTTTTGGGTATTCATCATGATTAAACAAGTAGGTTTTGATAGTCATTCTTTAACTTTTCAGCCATGCCAATTACAAATAGAGAAGCAAAAGTGCTAACTTTATAAGGACTTGATTTGTTATAATTATACTAGAATGTTAGTGTCATATAATTCTATAGTTGCTCGAGTTTCAGAACAATGGTTATTAATTTTCTCAATGACCACTTGCTTTTTGTGTTAAGACATTTGTTTTGTATCGCGTATGTGGATCGAATTCATAGTAGGAAATCAAGTGAGACCTGATCACTAGATAGCTTGGAGGATTATTCAATGATTGTTCAATTAATATGTTTCTTCTCCTCACATCTTGCTTCTATGTAGTGAATTTTTTTTCTTTCTTTTTTCCCTTCAATTTGGCATGGAAATGATATGAAGGTATCTTACTTTTTGACATAGTGGAAGAATGAAGAGTGTATCAAAGTTCCTTCCCCAGCGGACAGTCTTCTCCTCCTCCTTTTATATATTCAAAGTACATTGCTAATTTATACACTAGATTCCTTTATGTTGTTTGTTACAGAAGCCAAAAACCAAATGCAAGGAATGCATGCTTTAACCTATTTTGTGAAAGTAAACTCTAAGGAGGCAAAAGTAATTTGACTAAGACTCAAAAAAATAGAAGATGCTTTTTTTAAAAACAAAAAAAATGCTCAATAGTTTGATTAGTGAAATGTATCAAATTTCAATTGTAATGGATGAAAATTAAATGCAATTTTTTCTTTTATAGCGAACACATCAATTCTGTATTATGTGATTAACAATGCAACACAATTTATAATGTTTGAGAGCAAGCTTTTAACATTGTGAGTCGGGCTAAGGTTTCATGTTGTTTTAAGAGAGATGCAATTTAGGAGGGTCAGAATTTGAAGGGATGTTGATCGGATAGAGAGGGAAATTACACGGGTAGAATTCCGCTAACAAATGAGGATGACCTTCACATTGATAGTGTACTTCAAACGTAGTTTTCAAACAAATTTTCTGCAATGTATAAACATGAATTCCCTCAAATATAATTGCATTAATTATCATGACGTTAAAGTTCTAAGCTTCGTATATAAATGTCATTTTGTTTTTGCCTGCTACATTTTCGATATATATGACCCGTGTGGCAGCACGGGTGGAAGGTCTACTAATTTATAGTTATGTGGTGATAAATGTTAGAAATACTATAAAAAAAAAACTACAAATAAAATAACATTGATTTTTATTTAACTGCATTAGTTATAATTCAAACATGAATGACATCCTCTTGTAAAAAAATACATTTTTGGCTACCTCAATTTGTTCATTCAACAGTTAATTTTACTTTATTTAAACTAGAGTTTTTTTTTTTTTTTTTTGCTCTTGAAAGAAAAACTTGTGTACTATTTTTATTACAAATGTGAAATAGGTTGGTTTGTGGGTCAATTTTATACTTTTTAAGGTTAATAGCAGATATGATCAGTTGAAAACTATTAGATTTGCGTTTAATTTATTTAGGGTAGATTTTAGTACTTATGAAAGAATTCGATTGTGACACATCATAGAATCTTACTCTCAGACAGCTTTGGATCTTATTGCAGATACTAATAAGAATGATTTTCATCCTCATGCAAAGTTGTTCTCCCTCATTAAGAGGCACTCTTCTCTTTCTTGAGTGTTTCTCCTTTAATCATACTTTGAGAGAAGACAATGAATGTGCTGACTAGTTGACCTAGTTTGGTGCTAACAATGTTGATTCCTTGAAGATGTGGATGTATCATCCTCCTTAGTTGAATATCACTCTGCTTGTGGATATAGATTATAAGGTATTTAGATAACAGATTGCTTAGTTCTTTTATTTTCCCCTTGATAAAGAAAAAAAAATTGATTATGACAATGAAAATAACATAAACCGCTAGATAGATGTGTAAATATTCGCATAGTGAATAAAAAAGTGTAAAAGTAAAAATATTGAAAACTAATAGTATTACCTTGGGATAATTAATAGAATAGTGGTGTATGAGTAATATTAAGGGTTTTGATGAAATAATTTTGTAGCAACATTTTAATGAGATGAGAAAGTTACTAGGCCCATTACGATGAGGGAAACCTAGCCCATTTAGTGAGACTATATATGGATAACTCTGGTAAGAAATTAGGGTTGCACACTCATTTCACAAACTTCACAAAAGGTGGTTGGTGAGAGATTAGAGAGATTTTTTTGCTAAATCAATGGCAGGCTCCAAAACTCCAACTTCGTCTAGCAAGGTACTATTACTAACTATTATTTTCAACACTCGATTCCTCTTCTTTTTCTTTTTTTTATAGGGTTTTCTCATACTTTAATTTTCAACTCTTTTTCTTGATCCATTCTTGTTAACTATTATGGGATGATGTTCTTTTTTAGTTTTAGGGTTTATAGTTACTCGTTAATTGAATCGGAGGGATTTAAATCCTCTAATTATAGGTGCTTTTGAATTTAATTCTGAACCTCAGGGGCGTACGAAAAAAAAAGTTTTTTTTGCGTGCATATTTGTTTTTCACCTGGATCTTGTGAGAATCAAGAAAAAATTATGTGTTAAATTCATAATCAATGTTGAATTAATGTTGAATTGAATGAAATCTTATAGATTTGTCTTTCATAACAAGAAGAAAAAATGCAACCTGATAGACTCAATGTTGAATTGAATGAAAATTTCATGTTTGTTGTGAATTTTTTTCTCTTCCTACCCGTTGATTTGTCTGGATTTCAAAATTGTACGAGTAAAAAAAGGTTATTTTTGCATGTCCAGATTATCCCTGTTTAAGTCTTGCACGAATAATTTGGTGGGTGACCTGATTGGATAAACTGTGATATCATATTGGGTTTTTATATTTAGTCTAACTCATCCCAGAACCGGCTTATTAGGTGTCATCATTCTTCATAAACCTTTTTCAGAGCTTATCACTTTTAAACACGGGACTTGGGTTTTTATCAATATATAGGTCTTTATTGGGTTTAATCTAAAAGCTGAACTTCTGCTACTTTATAAACTAATGGTGAATTATTGTGACAGAGACCAGTGATATCCCAGAATGATATATATGTGGCACAATGCAAACTTTGCATGAAATTTAGAGAGATTGATACGCAGGAGGAGTTTGAGGAGATCCTTCATAAAATCAAACAAGAGCCTTTTGATTGTAGCAAAAAGGATAATTGTAGGTGTGATGATCCTGCTGATATAGAATATGATTCTTCTCGGACATGGGTCAAATACAAGCCTAACATTCCAAAGACTCCAAAAGGATTCAAGAGAATCTCAGTGCTTAGAGATGATTACTCTAAATTGGACTCTTACTACATAACACCTACAGGTAAACAACTGAGATCCCGCAATGAGATAGCAGCATATCTTAAAGATCATCCACAATCCAATGGTGTATCTGCTTTGGATTTTGATTTTTCATCCCCAAAGGTCATGCCAGATACCATTCCAGAATTTATTGTGAAACAGAAGGATTCTGCGAACAAAAAAGCTAAGATAGCTAAAGATGAAGTTTGAGAAATGTCATCACAAGGTTGCTGCATTTTGTTGTTCTTGATGCTAATTATGGTTGGTTTGTTTGTAATATATTATTTCTAGATATTGTGTTATGGAAAACCAATTCAGTGTTATTGAAAGAAATTTAACTTTAGTTATGGTGGTCCATAGTAATTGTAACCTAAACATGTATTTGCAGGCTCTTTGTGTTGTAACCTAAATACATGTTGTACTCTATCTTTATAAAATAAATACAAGTTGAATTTTTAAAAAATATATATATATAATTTATAGTTATGTGGTGATAAATGTTAGAAATACTATATATAAAAAAAAAAAAAAAAGCAAATAAAATAACATTGATTTTTATTTAACTTCATTAGTTATAATTCAAAAATGAATGGCATCCTCTTCAGAAAAAAAAAACATGCTTGGCAATCTCAATTTGTTTATTCAACTGTTAATTTTACTTTATTTTGACTAGAGTTTTTTTTTGCTCTTGAAAGAAAAACTTGTCTACTATTTTTGTTACAAAAGTGAAATAGGTTGGTTTGTGGGTCAATTTTATACTTTTTATTGTTAAAGGTTAATAGCATATTTGACTAGTTGAAAACTATCAGATTTGCGTTTACTTTTTTTAGAGTAGATTTGAGTAATTAGAAAAGAATTTGATTGTTACACATCATAGAATCTTACTTTCAGACAGCTTTGGATATTATTGCGGATACTAATAAGAATGACTTTCATCCTCATGCAAACTTGTTCTCTCTCGTTAAGAGGCTCTCTTCTCTTTCTTGGGTGGTCTCCTTTAATCATACTTTAAGGGGTTAATGGTGTTTTACCCCCAGTAATATAGGTCATTTCCGATTTTCCCCCTGTAAAATATTTTTTTTATTTACCCCCCTGTAAAAAAAAATGGAACACCCCCTAATAGATCGTAAAAAACGAAAAATTTCTACAAAAAAATTCTGAAAATGGCTATTAGGGGTGTTTTCTGGTAAATAAAAATTTTACAATGGTGAAAATCAAACCAAAAATTTTATAGGAACGAACCGGAAATGACATATATTATAGGAGTGAAAAACATTATTAACCCTTTTGTTTTTGTTGCTGCTCATCAAAGGCTATGAAAAGAAAAAGCTTAACATCTGCTTGTTACGTAAAAACAATTTTTCCAAGCAAGTAATAGCTTTTTAATACCAAAATAAAGCCTTAATAATAGTTATATAAAGAGATGTCAATGGAAAGACAGTTACAATTTGGAATTAATAAATGTTACAAAACCAAGTCAAACAATAGAATTAATAATAATATGATAATAATTTTTTATTAAAATATTTTTCGATATTTCTCAATTGAAAGTATGAGACACAAAATATTTGAAACTTTTGAAATATAATCAAAATTTACAACACAATCTAGTTCGGACTGTGGGGATAATTGGGTATAGTTTGTGTAAGTCATGTTATAGTTCTGGTCTTGTCCTAGAAAGCCTTCAACAGATGGTGTGTATTTTTTATACAACACTCAAACCATGTTTGAATATTTCCTTTGTGTGTCTTAAACCAAGTGTCTTAGGATGGTTGTCTTTCGTTATGGGGATTTAAGTGATCAGAGAAACTCATTGGGTATTAGCTACTGTCACCTTGCATACCTAGAGGATGTTGAACTGTTGTTGCATTGTTTAGTGGATATTTCTTTAAAGAGTGCATTGTTGCTTGAGTTGATGGAGAGTTATGCCACTTCTTTGCTTTTAGTAATCTTGAGAGTTGGTGAAGTAATGTGAGACTTGTATTGTAGCAATCGTCACTTGACAACAACGCTATTTTAGAGTGTGTTAAGTAACTTCTAAACTATTTATCTTTGAGTCGGGTGTGATGGAATGAAGGAGGGTTTATCTCACTATTAGAAAAAGCAAAATTAGCGAGGAAATTAGTGACGGAAAAAATGAAATTTCTCATAAAAATTCTTTGGTCGCAAAATTTAGTGACGGAATTAGAGAGTGATTTTATGTTTTCCCTCACTAAATATCCATCACTAATTTTTTTTTTTTAAGTAGTGCATAAATATTTTATCATAATTTAGCAAGAAAATATATTATTCTTACGATTTAGTTAGTGATAACATGTTGTTTGATAATTTTTTCCTACATTGTCAATTCAACTCTCTTAATTAATTATTTGATGTCTCAGTTTATTTTGTTTATTTTGGCAATATATAAGAATAGTAAGTTTATTATATATATTATAAGAATAATGGATACGTTATTATCATTTGGAGTGATGTAATTATATTAGAATGAAGAGGGATCTTAGTAAAGTTTCATAATGTGTGGGATCTTAGTTTCAACAAATTGAATGGTTTGCTGCCTCCTTTTCCAGAGTAGTATGCCCTATTTCTCTCAAATAATATGTTTACAGGGTCCTTAATTATATTCTTTTTGTACATCCTCATCTCTAAACTTAACTTATTTGGATTTGTCTAATAACTTGCTAGTGGATGAACTTTCAGATTGTTGGGAGAAATTTAAAGTTTTAAGAGTTCTGAATTTGGCAAAAAATAATATATTAGGGAAAATCCCCAAATCATTAGTTTTAAAGTTTGAAGAGTTTTGAATTTGACAAATGATTGGATTCATGCCACACTAGCAGTTTTTGTAAATAGGTTGAAAAAGAGATTCCAAGTCGAAGAATAACTGGTAAATTTCTTATGATATATGTACCCTCTAATGTATATTTTTTGTATATATAAATGTGCTCGCGATTTTCGGATATCAAACCATTAATTGATTTGAATCGTCAATCTTTGAACTCTCGATTTTTATTCTTGGGAAGGGAAAAAATGAGTAAAAACCCTTATCGAGACTTTGGATTCGGGGGTTGGTTACGCGAAGGGAAGGTGCTAGCATCCTAAGCGTCTATGGTATTCCATAGGAACCTCTTACCTAGATTATTTTGTGCTAAACTACTTGTTTATTTGAAAAATTATTGCCTAATGTCTAAGTGAAAGAATGGAGGGAGAAGAAGTATGTTTTTGGTTATTTTTATTTGATTTGGAAGGACAAGTCCTCTGCCTACGTACCCTTTTTGGGAAAGGGATCAAAACCGACGTAGTTCCACTCAAAAATTTCTTTAGTGGGTTAGGTTGATTTTAAGATTTTTCGAAATGGGTTTTAAGAAGAGAAAGAGGCCTCAAGGCATGAGATAAAAGAAATGAGTGAGGTTAATTGATTTTAAATTTTGAAAATGATTGAAGTTGAATTAAAATTGATTGAGAGTTTGATTAAGAAAAAATAAAGGAAAAATATTATTAAGAAAATGATTTTTGAAGTTTTGCATATTTGACTTTTTGAGAAAATGATTTTTCTAAACTAACGGTGAAAACTAACGTAACGTCGTAAAAACTAACGGAAAGCGGTAAATAAAATGTGGTAGTGTCGGTGCATGTGTCGGTGCTTGTGTTACCTACATTATTACATCAATTCCTAAATACAACCCTAAGGCCTTTATGCCAAAATAAAATGCAAGAAATAAAATTACATCAATTCCCTATTTATACATACTAAGTCAATGACAAGATAAAATGATGAGAAAATTAAATGTGCATGCTCTTTTTCCGGTCTCCTCCTTTCCTAGCTTTTCCGGTCCGGTTCTCTTCCCCCTCTTTTGCTACGGTTCTGCTTCTCTCCTTCCGGTCCGGTCCGGTTCTGCTCCTCTCCTTCCGGTTCGGTCCGGTTCGTTTCCCCCTCTCTTGCTACGGTTCAGTTCTTCCTTGGTTTGGGATGA
Organism: Medicago truncatula; assembly: GCF_003473485.1. Lineage (NCBI taxonomy): Eukaryota > Viridiplantae > Streptophyta > Magnoliopsida > Fabales > Fabaceae > Medicago > Medicago truncatula. Next base: position 9,763,744 of record NC_053047.1, on the reverse strand, counting down.
TGATGATTTGTGGTTGTATGGGCTGATTTGAGGTTTTGTTTAAGTTTTGTGTTGCTGGATTTTGATGAATCTATGAATGTTCTTCATGAGTTCATGTTATTTCTTTGTAATTTTAGTGTTTGATCTGAAAAAGGGTTGGAAAAGTAGAAAATGAGTGTCTGTGAATTGCTGCTGATTTTTCTGACGTGAACAGTGATTTCTGGCCCATTTCCCAATGATTGACAGTGTTTTTATAGTGACAAACTAGGGTTGGCTCTGGTACAAACAAATGACCAAAATGCCCCTGCAGCTGAGACTTGGAGAAAAAGATTTGACAAAAAAGATAAATAAATAAATAAAAAAACAAAATGAGTAAAATAAGTAAAAAAATAAATAATAAAAAAAAGAAAAGAAAAGGGAAAGAAGAAAGTCACGTGAGTGACTTTTGTTTTTCTTTTTTTCTAAAAAGTAAAAAAATAAAAAAATAATAATAATAATAAACAAACTAGCCTAAAAAAGAAAATAAAAAAAGTCCCTTCGAAATCTGACATGAGGTACTTCAAAGTATCCTCCCTGCCGAAATTTTGTTTGAAATGATTAATAAAAAAAACGCCTTTTAAAATGCGATCAGGCCTTCTCTTTTTTTGACGTGATCGTTACGATTAAAAAAAAAAAAAACTATGCGACGTAAAAATGAAAGTGTGAAATGCGAACGTTGATTTAAATGTAAAAATAAAAACTTTTTGAATGACTAAAGACAAGAAACCCGAATTTTAAATGGTACAAAAAACGAATAAAAGGGAACGTGAACCATTTTTAAAATACGGACAAGAGATTTTAAACGGTCCAAAATTGGGGTATGACAGATGCCCCTATTTAAGTTTCTTCGTCACAAAGGTTTTAAAAGAGAACTTTTTAAACCAAAGGGTCGGAGAGACTTAAATATATAAAAACGCCAATTTTGGACCATTTGAAACGCCAGAGATGTAATGCTGATGAATGTGATAATACGACTGAATATGATGTAAGTATGAAGGTAAAGATGATGCAGAGGCTGACTGGGAGCCAAATGGATAGGTATCACTGGGGAAAGAAATGATAGGTAAGTATAAATGACAATGTTTCAAGGCGAAAGTAAAGACATGATTGGCCGACGAGTGGCGAAAGTAAAGACATGATTTGCCGACGAGTGGCGAAAGTAAAGACATGATTGGCCGACGAGTGGCGAAAGTAAAGACATGATTCGCCGACGAGTGGCGAAAGTAAAGACATGATTAGCCGACGAGTGGCGAAAGTAAAGACATGATTTAGCCGACGAGTGGCGAAATTAAAGACATTGTAAAGCTTGATATGAGTGGGGATTAACTTGACAAAGATACACTTGAGGGGAACAATGAAATTGTCTGAAGACGATGGGGGCAACTGTATAGACTGGTTACTGGCGAGACCTGCCACTTTGAAACATGATTGGTTTTATAACATACCTGAGTTTAGACACCTTTTGAGGATAATGAAGCAAAATATTGGGTAAAAATGCAACTATGTATGGATGATGTTTATATGCGTGCTATGTATGCATGAATGAATGAATATGTATGAGACTCATATGATGGTGTAATGGTAAGATTGTTGAGACAGGACTGGGCAGGTCTACGAGGAGAATGGCCCGGCATCACTGTACGAACACTCAAAGCCTTCATTGGGGATAAAGTCACGGGGATGAATCAACCAATGTTAGGGTACAGCCCTTAAACATACTGTTGAGGTAAGTCTTCACAAACTGTGGTAGAAGTCGCCATTTCATCAATGCAACACCGTACTGTCTTGTCTGAATAGTCATTGCTTTTTGTATATATATTTTTTTTGAAATCCCTAACTTTTGCCTGGATCGTCCTTTCGGATTTTCAATCCACCGGGGAGACATTTTTCTTTTTCTCTTTTTGTATGCCCCTAATTTTTACCTGGATCGCCTTTTCGGGTTTTCGATCCACCAGGGCGCTCTTTTTTTTTTTTTTTTTTTTTTTTTTTTGCAATGACTATTTCTTCTTTGTTGAACCTGCTTGTTTCGGACCAACTGTTGACACATACTTATGTGATACATGTTTTTAAAGATAATATGTTTGTCATTTTTTTGTTTTTTTTTTTTTTTTAGAAAGAAAACATAAAATCCTTAGAAAAGTTTTTTTCAAAATTTTTGCTTCAAATACTAATAATAAAAACGAAAGAAAGATTTTTTTTTTTTTTTTTTGCACATAGAATAAACAAGAATTCCAACAAAGGGGCACATGCTCAAATTGATTTAATAGAAATGGTGACCGGCTAAAGGCATGGCACCACAGATTACAAAGAGTTGGAATATGGTAATTATATGGGATAGGTACATTGAACACAATAACCGCTATACTTCTTAACCACTTTGAATTCCACAGTTTGGATGCTTCAACATTAGAGAACTTCTGACAGTCAAGGTGTCTCGGGCGAGTGATGTTTCATCTGATGCAGTTACTTGTCTCGATCCTTAATTTTTGCATAGATCGCCCTTGCGGGTTTTCGATCTATCAGGATAATTTCCCTTTTTTTTTTTTTTTTTTTTTTGTCTCTAATTTTTGCCTGGACCGCCCTTTCGGGTTTTCGATCCACCGAGACGCTCATTTTTGGTTTAAGCCGCCCTTTCAGGTTTTCGACCTACCGAGCTGTTCTTTTATATATTTAGACAAAGTATTTCTTGACTGCATCAGAATTCACAGGACGAGGTAACTCCTCTCCATCCATATCTGTAAGAATTAAAGCACCACCAGAGAAAGCTCTCTTCACCACATAGGGACCTTCATAGTTTGGCGTCCATTTGCCCCTAGGATCTGGTTGAAAGGATTTGATACATTTGAGCACAAGATCTCCTTCCTTGAATTCGCGGGGATGGACTCCTTTATCGAATGCTTGTTTCATCCTTGACTGATATAACTGTCCATGACACAAAGCAGCCATACGTTTTTCCTCAATCAAATTCAACTGGTCGTACCTGCTCTGGCACCATTCAGCTTCAGACAAATCAGCTTCCATCAAGACTCTTAAAGAAGGAATCTCAACCTCTACAGGTAGTACAGCCTCCATACCATATACCAAAGAGAAAGGGGTTGCCCCTGTCGAGGTTCGCACTGAGGTACGGTATCCATACAAAGCGTAGGGTAACATTTCATGCCAGTCCTTATAAGTAACTACCATCTTCTGTATGATCTTCTTGATGTTCTTGTTTGCAGCTTCAACTGCCCCATTCATCTGTGGTCTGTAAGGAGAAGAATTGTGATGTTGAATCTTGAAGTCATCGCACAACTCTTTCATCATGTTGTTATTCAGATTTGTGCCATTGTCTGTGATGATTCTGTTGGGAACACCGTAGCGGCTGATGAGGTTGTTCTTGATAAATCTGACCACTACCTGCTTGGTCACATTAGCGTAAGATGCTGCTTCAACCCACTTGGTGAAATAATCGATAGCCACTAATATGAAGCGATGCCCATTGGAAGCCTTTGGTTCAATCCGACCAATCATGTCAATGCCCCACATAGAGAAGGGCCACGGGGAAGAGATGACATTGAGCATAGATGGTGGTATATGAATCTTGTCAGCATAGATTTGACATTTGTGGCATCTCTTGGCATGATTGTAGCAATCAGCGTGCATTGTTATCCAGTAGTACCCAGCTCTCAATATCTTCTTCGCCATGGCGTGCCCACATGAGTGAGTTCCGAAAGAGCCTTCATGAATCTCGCACATCAATTTTTCTGCTTCATGCTTATCCACACATCTAAGTAGGACCCCATCAAAGTTCCTTTTATACAAAACGTCTTCGTTAAGGAAGAAACGGCTTGACAATTTTCTCAATGTTTTCTTGTCCTTGTTGGATGCCCCAGGTGGGTACTTTTGAGTTTGAAGGAAAACTTGGATATCATGATACCATGACTTGTCATCATCAATTGCTTCAGCTACAAACACATAAGCAGGTCGGTCGAGAAATTGGACATTGATTACTGGCACAGTATTGTGACCATTCACATTGATCATTGAGGATAGAGTAGCTAAAGCATCTGCCATTTGATTCTCATCGCGGGGCACATGATGTAACTCTACTTTGTTGAAGAAAGTCAGCAAACGCCTTGCATAATCTCTGTAGGGAATCAATCCAGGATGACGAGTTTCCCATTCTCCTTTGATCTGGTTAATCACAAGAGCGGAATCTCCATAAATGACAATTTTCTTGATCCTCAAATCGATGGCTTCCTCGATACCCATGATGCAAGCTTCGTACTCTGCGATGTTGTTTGTGCAGTCAAAACGTAACCTCGCAGTAAAAGGGATGTGAGTACCCTTAGGGGTAATGAGTACCGCACCAATTCCACTTCCATAGACATTAACAGCTCCATCAAATATCAAACCCCATTCGGATTCCGGATCAGGACCTTCACCGAACACTGGTTCGTCACAATCTTTTGCTTTTAGATACATAACCTCTTCATCTGGGAAGTCGAATTTGATTGGTTGATAGTCTTCGATTGGTTGATGAGCCAAATGTTCTGCCAAGATGCTACCTTTGATTGCTTTCTGAGTGCGATACTCGATATCATACTCGGACAATAACATCTGCCAGCGAGCAATCCTTCCAGTTAAAGCTGGCTTCTCAAATATGTACTTGATAGGATCCATCTTGGATATCAACCAAGTTGTATGATTAATCATATAATGACGGAGACGCTTGGCAGCCCAAGCTAAAGCACAACAAGTTTTCTCAAGTACAGAATATCGGGACTCACAATCAGTGAACTTCTTACTCAAATAGTAGATAGCGTGCTCTTTCTTTCCGGTTTCATCTTGTTGACCCAAAACACAGCCCATGGAATCTTCCAGTACTGTTAAATACATGATCAAAGGTCTTCCGTCAACTGGAGGAACAAGAATTGGAGGTTCTAACAGATATTCTCTGATTTGATCAAAAGCCTTCTGACAATCATCATTCCACTTCACCCCTTGATCCTTGCGGAGTAACTTGAAAATTGGTCCACATGTGGCAGTCATGTGAGAGATAAATCTGGAGATATAATTGAGTCTACCAAGAAAACCTCTGACTTGCTTCTCTGTCTTTGGAACAGGCATTTCTCTGATGGCTCTGACCTTGTCGGGATCAACTTCAATACCCTTTTGACTGACGATAAAGCCTAGGAGTTTACCAGATCTAACACCGAAAGTACATTTGTTAGGATTCAACCGGAGCTTGTACTTTCTCAACCGCTGAAACATCTTCAACAAATACTCAACATGTTCTTCTTCTGTGCCAGACTTAACAATCATATCATCTACGTAGACCTCAATTTCTTTGTGAATCATATCATGAAAGATTTTGGTCATACCCCTCTGGTAAGTGGCACCAGCATTTATCAAACCAAATGGCATCACCACATAGCAGAAAGCACCCCAGGGCGTGATGAAAGACGTCTTTTCTCTATCCTCAGGAGCCATCCTGATCTGATTGTAGCCGGAGAAACCGTCCATGAAGGAGAAAACCTTGCACTTAGCAGTGTTATCAACCAATACATCAATGTGAGGCAAAGGAAAATTATCCTTCGGACTAGCCTTGTTCAAGTCCCGATAATCAACACACATTCTGACTTTGCCATCTTTCTTTGGAACAGGCACTATGTTGGCCAACCATTGAGGATACTCTGATGTGACTAGGAAACCTGCATCAATCTGCTTTCGCACTTCCTCTTTGATCTTGAGGGCCATATCAGGATGAGATCTTCTCAATTTCTGCTTTACCGGAGGACACTCAGGCTTCAAAGGTAGTCTGTGTTCAACGACATCAGGGTCTAGACCCGGCATGTCTTTGTATGACCATGCGAATATATCAACATATTCTCTGATAAGCTCAATTACTCTTTTCTTGACAGATACATCCAACGATGCCCCAATCTTGATTTCTTTCTTGTCTTCCTCAGTACCCAGATTGATGATTTCTATCTCCTCCTGATGAGGTTGAATTGTCTTCCTTTCTTGTTCCAACATCCATTTGATCTCATTCGGGATCTCCTCATCCTCCTCTGCCACAGCCTCGTAAACCGGGACCTCAAAGTTGGGAGAAAGCATGGGGTCACTGTGTTCAACGGATTCACTTATGTTCAGTCTGCACATGATTCATGATTGATTTTAATGAGTAAATGCAGACCTTTGGTTTTGAAATTTAAAAGAAAAAGAGAATGATTTTTTTTGGATTTTTTTGTATTACCATTTTTTCCAGAAAAAGCAACAAAAAATAAAAAGTAATAAAAGCCGTGATAGAAACGACGATTTTTATTTGTAATAAAAGTACTAGAAGCAAAACAAAGCCCTACATGATTTCACTTTCGCCTTGGGCAGAACGAAAGGAGTTTTCTTAAAAAACAAAAAAACAACAAAAGACAAGACAAACACATTACTTAGAGCGGGGTGTCACAGAAGGAATGTCAACAGCAATCCAGTTGCAGCAAGCTCCTCCAGGCGTCACAAAGACCGGTGTCACTCCTCCAGATACATCATCTAAAATTGCATTGGTCTCTGGCGAATCATGAATGAAACCAGCACTGTGGAAAGAACCTCTGGTAGGGTCGAACATCCCAGGCTTACTGTTAAGGAAACCAATTCCCTCCTTACGCTTGTTTTCTGGCAACTCCACTAGCTGACCCCAGCCTTCGGTTTTGCCTTCCTGAATTACTCTCCGGGCATCCTTCAACGAAGCCATACAAGTCTCAATCTTACCGACACTTTCTTCGGCAGAGAACCCTTGGAATGATGGCCCGTCTGAACCACTACCACCGATAACAGAGAAAGCAGACAAATTGCTGATTAAGAAGGCCGATTCGCCACTCACAGTGATCAACTTTCCACGACTTACAAACTTCAATTTCTGATGGAGAGTAGATGTCACAGCCCCAGCGTCATGAATCCATGGTCTGCCGAGCAAACAGCTGAACGAAGCCTGGATTTCCATGACTTGGAAAGTAACCTGAAATTCATGTGGGCCGACCGAAATTGGTAAATCTACCTCACCATACACCGATCTCCTAGTTCCATCGAAGGCCCTTACCGTCACCTTGCTAAGTCTCAAAGGAGCCTCGGAGTATGCCAATTGGTCGAAAGTTGACTTGGGCATCACATTAAGTGCAGAGCCGGTATCTATCAGGACGTTGGATAACGAGTCCGTTCTGCAAAGTACAGAGATGAATAATGCTTGATTATGCTTATTCCCCTCCGCTGGGAGATCCTCATCACTGAAAGTCAGACTGTTACACGCGGTCACATTCCCCACAATGCTTTCGAATTGACCCAGAGTTACATCATAATCCACAAATGCCTGGTCTAGTACTTTCCTCAAGGCATCCCGATGAGCACCAGAACTTGATAACAGGGCCATGATGGAAATCTTCGCAGGAGTTTGTAACAGCTGGTCCACCACCCTGTATTCACTCTTCTTGATCAGCTTCAAGACTTCATCGGCATCCTCAAAGTCAAACTCTTTGGCCTGCTCCCCAGCTTTACCTTTACCGGCGTTTCGCTCTTTTACTGGCTCATCGACCGGAACACTAACACTCTTCGGACCCACCGTAGGAAAGATGCGGCCACTCCTCAAAATCCGGCTATTCTCTGCGATATTATCCACAGCAACAGGTGAAGTTGTCTCACTTCCGGGCTCAAGAATCGTGCCTTCATACTTATAGGGTACAGCTTTCTGAGCAGTAGTAGGCGTGGGCCTAGGCACACAGATTACCAAGGGAGTACCAACGGGCTTTGTACTGTTAGGGTTTATCACTAGCGGCCTCCTAGCTCTGAATACCGGAGTGACAACACAGACGTCCTTGCTCTCGGGTTCCCTTGTAACCACAAGTTCCCTTCTATTTAGGAGACCCTGCACATCATTCTGGACTTGTATACATCCACGAGGATCCATCGAACATATGTCACAAGTTTCATGATTGTGGTTGAAGAGAGTTGCTCTACACATTTTCACATGTATCGGTACCAGAGGAGTCTTGATATCACCTACAGAGAGAATGCGAGCCTCTTCCTGATCGTCTTGAATCATATTAACAGCAGGCCCATGAGTAGGCAGAGGATTGTTCTGAGCTACAGCATCAGGGTCGGTGAAGGTTAACTCTTTACTATTTATCAGTTTCTGAACCTCTTTCTTAAGAGCAAAACAACGCTCCACATCGTGGCCTGGTGCCCCTTGATGGTAAATACAATGAAGGTCCGGACGGTACCAGCGTGGGAGAGGGTCTGGAATGCGAGGAGGTGGTATTGTTTGGACCAGATTCTGTGCAAGTAAAGAAGGGAGCAACGCTCCATAGGTCATTGGCAAGGGGTCAAATTGTTGCCTTTGATTCTGCTGATTGTAAGGAGCCTGAGGACGGGGTTGTTGCTGTGGTCTTTGTTGGTATGGTTGTTGGGGGTAATATGGTTGTTGAGGGAATTGTTGTAGGTTGTATAGTGGTTGGTATAATGGGGGGTAGTATGGTGCAGGTCCTTGAGGTCTGGGTGATTGATAGTTTGGGTTCTGGGGTGCGGTCATTTGTGGGGTGATGTTGGCAACAAAGGGGTGATTAGGGTACACGGGCTGAGGTCCTCCATGAGCCACCATGCCAACCTCTTGAGCATTCCTCTTTGGGTAACCATTCCCAAATTTCTTATTACCATTGGACGAAACCCCTGAAGAACCACCTGAAGAACTTCCCGAAACAGCTGCTCCCTTACGAGCCCACTCCTCGATACGCATTCCTGTTTCCACCAAGTCAGTGAACTTCTGTGATGCACAGACAATCATCTTTTCTGAATAACAAGGGCTCAGGGTTTCATAGAACAATTCTGAAAGTTCCCTCTCATCCAAGGGAGGACGAATCTGAGCAACTTTTTGAATGAAGCGTTGTGCGTATTCTTTGAACGATTCTTTCTCTTTCTGGGTTAAGGACTGCAACTCTTTGCGACTTGGCGCCAGATAAGTATTATATTTGTACTGTTGCATGAAGGCCTCAGCCAACTGTTCAAAAGTAGTGACTCCTTTCAACCCCATGAACCAGGTATGTGCCGGACCAGTCAAACTATCCTGGAAGCAGTGAATGAGTAAAGGAACATTATTCTTGTAAGCTATCATCTTGCTAATATACATAGTTAGATGATTTTGTGGACATGTGTCCCCTTGATACTTCTCAAATACAGGCATCTTGAACTTTGGAGGTATGTTTACATCTGGTACCAAGCAAAGGTCATATATGCTTTGGACGACTGTTTCCTTTCCCCGCATATTACTCATCTTCTTCTCTAGAGCACCGAACCTTTCTTCCCAATCGATTGCTTTATCATCCCCCATTATACTGTCGGAGTGATAAATCTGTTCTTCATGTTGTGGCCCAACATGCACAGTAGGACCTGCTTGAGTCATGGTAGCTTGAGGAATCAGTTGACTCATCTGGAAATGTGTCGAAGTCTGTTGACCCTGTGTGAAAGGCATTTCAGTAGCGCCTGGACCAAAAAACCCGTTAGTTGCAATCGGCATGCCCCAAGGGTAGCCTGAAGGCATGGAATACTGAGGAGTAGCAAAGGGACCCTGGGGGCCAAGAGGACGGAAGCATGAGTTGCCCATAGTTGCCATATTACCAGAAGAAAAATCAGTCATCAGAGGCTGGGTGAGGCCGATAGTTGTAGTAGTAGTCGGAGATGGTTGCGGGGGACCCTCAGGTGCAGCTGTGACGACCATAACAGGAGTTGAATTAGAGATTGCTGCTTGCTCTCTCTCAGCCATCATAGTTTCCATCATAAGTGCCATTCTTTCCATCTCCCCCTTGAGGTTAACCAGTTCCTCTCTGAGCTGAGCGTTTTCCTGTTCTGCCGCTAACATCCTTTTCTTGATATGAGCTCGAGTGTTGTGAATGCGAGTGGGTTTGTACTGAATACGCCGGGCCACTTTGCTTTTCTGAGGCAGAAATGAGGAGAGTATGAGACTTGGTTTTGACACCTTTTATGAATGCAGTATGATGCATGATATGCTATATGCCAACAATGTGCAGATTTTTTTTATTTTATCAAAGGACCTATAAAAGCAATTTTGTAAACATATCAACCTAAACAAAACATAAAAAAACAAAGTTGATTACAAGATAATTCCCTTTCTAACAACAAAGCCAAGGTATAAACTTCCAAAGTAAAACAAGATAATTCCCTTTCTAACAACAAAGCCAAGGGATAGACTTTCAAAGTAAAACAAGATAATTCCCTTTCAACAAAGTGAGCCAAGGGATAGACTCCGTAACTACACAAAAACATCAAAAACAAACTGAAATACTCTCAAGCCTCTGAACCGAGCTACTCCTCAAAATCAGAATGCGGCCCATCGAAGAGATCCATGCGTTTCTTCTTCCGCCCGGGAATTTGATCAAGCGCGGCATCTTTCTCCTTGATACTCTTTTTCAGCTGGGCGATTATCACATCTTTCTTGTGGTTATCATAGGCTTCTTGCTCTAGTAGGGCCATCACAGCCTCATACTCCTGATCCTTTTTCTGATACTCCCCTTTCCACCTACGTACTTCACGTTCCGCCTCAACTAAACGCTCTTGGTATTCCTTCTCGGTGTCAAAGGTCATAGGTAGGGGTGGTGCTGGAGTGATTGCAGATACAAATCTTGATATCTTGTAAGGCATCCCAATTTGGACAGCTCTATCTATCACCCACTGAGTATATGATTCATGAACGGCACCTGTCTTCCTCCCTAACTGGCTCTTGTCTCTTCTACGAATGGAGTGCCAAGCTCGCACAACCTGCTCCTTCATGCCTTTACTGTCATCTATGTTGAGGTAATACACATTCTCTAGATAGATGCTGAGAGGCTTCCCTTCCATGGGATATCCGAACTGACGTCTGGCAAGCGTAGGATTGTAGCTAATTCCTCCTTCTATACCAAGAAGTGGTACATTGGCAAATTTCCCGCAACTGTCAATAATAGTTCCTTTGTCATAAACCCGATCGTACCACACTATCTCGGTTGGAGTCAGGGACATGAGTCTTTTTGACCAAAGAAGGTTTTCTGGATTGGTGGTGAAGCGAGGAGTTCGGGGTAAGTGCGAGGTGATCCATCGATATAGCAATTGTGCACAACAAAGGATAGTTCCACGACCAGCCTGGGTGCGCCTATGGATGGAGAGATAAGTATCACCTAATAAGGTAGGGACGGGGTTCCTTGACAAGAAAATTTGAATGGCCTTGATGTCCACAAAGTTGTCGAGGCTAGGGAAGAGTACGAGGCCATAAATAAGCAAGGCAAGGATGGAGTTAAAAGCATAGGTAACCCCCATTTTGTCAAAGAATGTGGTCCTTTCGTAAAGGAAATCGGTGGAGAAACCCAAAAGTTTTCCCTTAGTGATGAGATGTGCTTTCACTTCGTCCGTTTCAAGATGGAGGGCTGCGGCAATGGTTGAGTGCTTGGGAATTTCCTCGAGGCCACTGAAAGGTACTTTGTCCAACACTGGTAGATTAATCCAACAAGAGTACTCCTCCAAGGTGGGGAGGATCTGGTAATCTTGAAAAGTAAAGCAATGGTAGCCCGGGTCATAGAACTGAACAAAAGCGTTGAGAAGCCCTTCGTCGATATCTGTCTTAACAACACCCATCAAATTTCCATGTTGCTTGTAGAAATCGTCCGTACAAACCACTTTCTTCCCTAGCTTCCTCAAACTCAAGAGATCTGGCTTCCTGAAACTATACTGCCTAAGGTTCCTCATATCTACAATGTTTACAACAAAGCTTTTATAAGTCCTTCAAAAAAATTGATGAATGGAAAAAATATTTATGGATGGATGCATGTATGCATGATGAGGTTAAATTCATATGTTGGAGTCAAAGGGTAACAACGCCAATTGGTAAGGACTAAGGTTTTTTAAATTGCACTTGTAACAAGGGTTCTACCAAGTTCCCAAAGTCTTTAACCACTTCCGAATATTTATCCGGTGACGGGAGTACTCCCATTCCAATTATATTCGTCGGAAAGTCTCGTTTGGGTGTAGTATCGCGTATCAACTAATTCAAGAGTACTCTCGATTAGCCACCGCACTACGTTCCTAAAAGGCCAAGATGGGCTAAAGGTGACTAAAGGTCCTCAACTTCAAAGGTTACTTGAAAATAGCATGCCAAACATGAGTACTCACGTTGACAACATATACTTCCAAGATCCCTCCGTTGAGTGGGGTTATCACATGTGCCAATACCGAAGAGTACTCTTGGCATGGAACTATGATTATACCACCGTCCTATCTTAAGTTTCCCTCAAGCTCGGGTGTAGAGCTTATCTCACCCCTCACGTAATAAAGTAAACATGTAAGCAAAATATTTACAAAGCATAAACAAATAATAAAGCACAAAATAAAGAAAGTAAGGTGGGTTTAACCCGCGTAGGATCTAAGTCCCCAGTGAAGTCGCCATTTCTGTGCTCGCGATTTTCGGATATCAAACCATTAATTGATTTGAATCGTCAATCTTTGAACTCTCGATTTTTATTCTTGGGAAGGGAAAAAATGAGTAAAAACCCTTATCGAGACTTTGGATTCGGGGGTTGGTTACGCGAAGGGAAGGTGCTAGCATCCTAAGCGTCTATGGTATTCCATAGGAACCTCTTACCTAGATTATTTTGTGCTAAACTACTTGTTTATTTGAAAAATTATTGCCTAATGTCTAAGTGAAAGAATGGAGGGAGAAGAAGTATGTTTTTGGTTATTTTTATTTGATTTGGAAGGACAAGTCCTCTGCCTACGTACCCTTTTTGGGAAAGGGATCAAAACCGACGTAGTTCCACTCAAAAATTTCTTTAGTGGGTTAGGTTGATTTTAAGATTTTTCGAAATGGATTTTAAGAAGAGAAAGAGACCTCAAGGCATGAGATAAAAGAAATGAGTGAGGTTAATTGATTTTAAATTTTGAAAATGATTGAAGTTGAATTAAAATTGATTGAGAGTTTGATTAAGAAAAAATAAAGGAAAAATATTATTAAGAAAATGATTTTTGAAGTTTTGCATATTTGACTTTTTGAGAAAATGATTTTTCTAAACTAACGGTGAAAACTAACGTAACGTCGTAAAAACTAACGGAAAGCGGTAAATAAAATGTGGTAGTGTCGGTGCATGTGTCGGTGCTTGTGTTACCTACATTATTACATCAATTCCTAAATACAACCCTAAGGCCTTTATGCAAAATAAAATGCAAGAAATAAAATTACATCAATTCCCTATTTATACATACTAAGTCAATGACAAGATAAAATGATGAGAAAATTAAATGTGCATGCTCTTTTTCCGGTCTCCTCCTTTCCTAGCTTTTCCGGTCCGGTTCTCTTCCCCTCTTTTGCTACGGTTCTGCTTCTCTCCTTCCGGTCCGGTCCGGTTCTGCTCCTCTCCTTCCGGTTCGGTCCGGTTCGTTTCCCCCTCTCTTGCTACGGTTCAGTTCTTCCTTGGTTTGGGATGATGATGATTTGTGGTTGTATGGGCTGATTTGAGGTTTTGTTTAAGTTTTGTGTTGCTGGATTTTGATGAATCTATGAATGTTCTTCATGAGTTCATGTTATTTCTTTGTAATTTTAGTGTTTGATCTGAAAAAGGGTTGGAAAAGTAGAAAATGAGTGTCTGTGAATTGCTGCTGATTTTTCTGACGTGAACAGTGATTTCTGGCCCATTTCCCAATGATTGACAGTGTTTTTATAGTGACAAACTAGGGTTGGCTCTGGTACAAACAAATGACCAAAATGCCCCTGCAGCTGAGACTTGGAGAAAAAGATTTGACAAAAAAAGATAAATAAATAAATAAAAAAACAAAATGAGTAAAATAAGTAAAAAAATAAATAATAAAAAAAAGAAAAGAAAAGGGAAAGAAGAAAGTCACGTGAGTGACTTTTGTTTTTCTTTTTTTCTAAAAAATAAAAAAATAAAAAAATAATAATAATAATAAACAAACTAGCCTAAAAAAGAAAATAAAAAAAGTCCCTTCGAAATCTGACATGAGGTACTTCAAAGTATCCTCCCTGCCGAAATTTTGTTTGAAATGATTAATAAAAAAAACGCCTTTTAAAATGCGATCAGGCCTTCTCTTTTTTTGACGTGATCGTTACGATTAAAAAAAAAAAAAACTATGCGACGTAAAAATGAAAGTGTGAAATGCGAACGTTGATTTAAATGTAAAAATAAAAACTTTTTGAATGACTAAAGACAAGAAACCCGAATTTTAAATGGTACAAAAAACGAATAAAAGGGAACGTGAACCATTTTTAAAATACGGACAAGAGATTTTAAACGGTCCAAAATTGGGGTATGACAATAAAGCATATATGTTTATCCCCGTGAGCTTAGCTCAGTTGGTAGGGATATTGCATATTATATGCAGGAGGCGGGGTTCGAACCCCGCACACTCCACTTCTCCACAATTAAATTGTGTGAGATCTAGCCACTAGGCTACTTGACCAAAAAAAAAAGCATATATGTTTTTGATTTAATTTTTTTTTTTATGTTTATTTATAATCTGCACACACACATAATTACTTGGCCTGATTTTATTTTTTGGAAATGTTAAGAGTGCCCCGGAGCACTTGATAAGGAATTACTCCCTTCGGTCATGTTTCCAAGAAATAATTGACTTTTTAGGTTAATTAAATAATTGATTTATGTGGTCTATATTTTAGATCGAATACATAAATTATTCAATGAACCTAAAAAGTCAATTGTTTTGGAAATAGGACCGGAGGGAGTATAAAAAAAAATATTTTCTTAAAAATTGTGCATTCTACTTTTTGAAAGTTAAAAAAGTGTTATTTTCAATACAAAAATTGACTTTATTTTCTACTTTTAGTTCCTTAACTAGCACTCGTTAACGATAACTTTTTTTAATCAATATTTGCAGGTAAGGAAATATGAATCATATGTTTCATCACTAAACTACTTTCTTGTTATCTTGTGTATTGCTGTTTAAATCCTCATGTACAAGTAAAGGAAATATGAATCTGAATGTTTCGTTTTGTTTTTTCTATTAATTTTTTTGTTTCATTAAATTACTTTTTATTACTGTAGTTTATAGAATTTGAATCATAAACATCATAGTTAAAACTCTTACAATATTGTCTTTTAGTTTACCACTAGTCAAGCTGCATTTTTTTTTTTATTGTGTGAATTATTAGGCTGCATACTTGGACCACTAAAAAATTACTAAAGAGGAAAAAAGATCCTTTTGATGAAGGTGATTTGGGTTGGACCAACTGGTGAGAGTGCTACCTAGTAATCAGAGAGTAGGATGAGGGTTTCATATCCGGAGTTGTTTTCTTCAGGTAATTTTCGATGACGATATATATATATATATATATATATATATATATATATATATATATATATATATATATAGAGAGAGAGAGAGAGCATTGTCGAAGGATATGGCAACGCTTTTAATGAATCAGACAACGGTTTTCAGCCGTTGTTACAGACCGAAAATGTTGTAGTGTTTATGCAATTTTAATTCTTTTCAATGATTTTTTAGATGAAAAATGCCAAACCCTTTTTTTTTTAAACAAATATAGGAAAATGAAAACTTTTTTTTGAAGGAAGAAAAATGAAAACTTGGCATGTGTATTATAAAAAAATAAAATAAATGAGGCTGAACCAACAACAAGACAAAAGTTGTGCTCAAATTTGTGTTTTGAAAATATATAATACACTTAAAATTAGATTGTTAAATTAAATTATATTAAATTAAATAAAATAATTTTGTCAAAGATTGAATTAACGTATATTAATAATTACATCAGTTAATAATAATTTAATTATATCCTTAAAAAAAATTAATTATATAGAACCAATAAACTTTTAACTAAATATAATAAATTATATTTTAGTTTTAAGTCAAGGGTATTTTTGTCTTTTAAAAAAAAAAAGTAGCATCTCTTTCTCTTATACCAAACAACTCATCAAATCTACTCAATTTCTCACCTTTTTCTCTCTTCCCAACTTCTCTCTTACCTATTTCTCTCTTCACAACTTCTCTTCTAACCTTTTTCAATAAAGACAGAAGTTGTTTAGTCTTGTTATGGAAATGTCTCCTATTGTGATCCTTCCAAATAGTAAAAAAAAAAAAAATTATGTTAAAAGTCAAACGAGACTTGTTGGAACGGCCCCCAAAACCCCCAAACTGAATAAAATGCTCAATTAACGAACCATGAAGAGTTGTTGAAAAACCTATCCAACCCAATATTAAGAGCCAAAATTTCTTTTCTAAACGTGGGCTCCAAAGAATTTGGGTGAGATTTGGCTAATAGAAGCAGTTTTCTCAAATTTGATAAGGCATGTCCATACCTAGTTTAAATTGCAAAACTTTGCATTCCAATAATTTCTATCCATTTCTATTTGTTTACTTATAATCCATCAAAAATATTGTCCATACATATTAAATTGCAAATTGCAACAATCATTGAAGCTACACTGTAAATCTTTATAAGATTTTTGAAAACATGTTATGTTTGCAATTTAAGGCTCCAGATGTAATTTAAAATGCGATTCAATTTCACTATTTTTAATACAATATTAATTATTTTGCAATGAAACGATATAATATTATTTTAGACATATAAACATCAATCAATGTGAACTTAACTCAGTTGGTATGAACAATGAATAAAATATGTAAGGTTCGGGCTCGAATCCCGATCACCACAAAAAAAAAGACGTGTTTAAATCAATCATACCGAGCTACTTTAATTCCTTTTTATAATATATATTGGTATGATGCATGTATATTGGTCAACAACAATTAAAGAGTTTCTCTTTTTCTCTTTTCTTTTTTTAATAATTAGTTTGGTATATTTAATAACATTACTATATAAATATTTTACTCTTTTCATTTTTTTTTGAGGGAAAATATTTTACTTTTTTCATGTTTATGTTAATCTTTGAAAATTCATTATTTCTTTATCGTTCATGCACCTTTGCTGCGTCTTAAAAAATATTATATTTTTCTTTTTTTTATAGGGAAAAAAGAAAAAATATTATATTTTTCTATTGACAATATTTATAAATATTTTTAGAATTATTTAATCTCAAATTCTTATCCATGCCTGATACTTTACAGGTTTACTTTATCTCAGTAATATACAGGATCCAGTTAAATTATTTTGAAAATCATTTTCTACTTTTCTTATAAATAATTATGTTTATTTTATAAATCATTTTCTATATAGTATATGATGTTACTTGTTTTCCATACAGCAGTGTAGCTGCTGGCATCAGGATCATAGGAAAAGAGTAAATGTTCTATAAATAGTCCGTGGTCCCTTTTTTTCTTTTTTCTTTTTTAGCAAAACGTTTGGCATCAGTGTATCCCCTTAAAAGTGTCATTGTTTATTTGACGCCTACTTCGCAATCGACTGTCCACTAAAGATAATTTGGTTCGAAGGCGCGTGCTTCATTTAAATGACTCTTCTTGCATTTCAGGATGTAACAGTCGGAAACAGCTAAACATTTATTCTTGGATTGTGCTATTTTTGGTTCGCTTTGGCATCAGGTGTGGAATTGGTTGGGCATTTCCTCGGTTCAGCTTGGTGATCTAAAACTTCATTTCCATCAGTTTACTAACTTGGCAGGATTACCTCGAGCTACTTATGTATTCTTTAAAATTATTTGGTTTACTTCTGTGTGGGTAATTTGAAAGGAGAGGAACAACTGAATATTCCAAAATACGGTAACAAATCCTTCTATTCTCATCGACATAGTTAAGCAACATTCTTTTCTTTGGTTGAAAGCAAAGAAGGTGAATATTAGTTATAGTTATTACGATTGGTGGAAACATCCGCTCCTTTGTATGAGTGTCCACGTGTAACTGTTATCTGCTTTTGATTGTGCCTCTTTATTATAGCACTTTGACTTTGTAAATACTCTTGGAGGGTTCCCCTTTTTTATTTCTCGTGCGGGGTGAATCTTGTCTGTTTATAATACATCATTTTAGCTTGTTAAAAAAAATGTAAGTTTATTTAAATATCATTTTAATTTATTTATTTTTCCAAACAAAATGGCTATTTTACAATCGTCGTAATGTGAGTTCAATACAATCGTCGTAATGTGACTTCAACCGTATCTCTTGACGTTATAAATTCAAGGGTTAATTAAGTTTTTAATCCCTATAAATATTCACAGTTTTATTTTTAGTTCCTACAAAATAAAATCACACTTTTTAGTTCCTGTGACATTTTCATTAAGCATTTTAGGGACTAAAACTGCTGATGGAAAAATTTTATAGGGACTAAAAATGTTTATGAAAATTTTTATAAGGACTAAAAATGTTGATGGAAAATGTTATAGGGACTAAAAAGTGTGATTTTATTTTGTAGGGACTAAAAACAAAATTCTAAATATTTATAGGGACTAAAAACTTAATTAACCCTAAATTCAATTTCTTAACACTAAACTAACAACTCTTAGACTCATTTAATTACTCTTCATTGATAGGTAAAAAAAATTGACACATATAAAATTACATTTCCCCATATAAATATATATACCATTATTTATAAAAATTAAATTAATTATTTTTTTGAAGGAAAAAATTAAATTAAACAAATACTATATAAATTAAATTAATTATTTTTTTAATTAAATTAATTAAATTAAATTAATTATTAACATTAAACAAATACTATATAAAAAAAATACACACGTATTCAATCATATCTCACATTACAGATATTTTGTACATATATTCTAAAAATAATATTATAATATTGAACTATAACGAGATATGATTTGACTTTTGTGACAAAAAATTATATCGTGTATGCATAGTTTTTAAATAAATAAAATTCTCTAGGCTAAACTGTACTTTACACCCCTAAGTTTTAAAATGTTGCGATTTTGACCCCTTATTAAAAAATGATAAATTTGACCCCTTTCATTCCAAAATTACTGAGAAGGCGCCATGTGTCCCAAAACAGAGGGCATAATCGCAACTTTTTGAGAAGATAAGGGGTCAAAAGATCATATTTCCCTTATGTTAGGGTCAAAAGAACATATTTCCCTAAGCAAAGGGGGGGTCACGTTTACAATTTTTTTTAATTGGAGACAAAAATTGCAACATTTTAAAACTTAGGGTGTGAAAAGTGAAGTTTAGCCGATTCTTTATTGATGTCACAGTTAAATATAAGAGTAAATTACACTCCCCTCCCCTCAAAGATGCTTGAATTACACTCCCCTCCCCTCTTAAGTTAAAATATACACTTTACTCCCTCAATATTTTTTTTATGTTAAAATTTATACTCCCCTCCCTTATAAGATGCTTGAATTACAAACCCCTCCCTTAATAATTAACTATGCACTACACTTTAATCTATTTGAACATAAATAAATATTCTTATAATATATACTAATTTTGAATCACCATTTAAGAAAAACTAATTCATTTCTTTATAGTTTAAATGTCAATGATAATTAAATTTAAATATATTGCTATTGATTTTATAAATTAGAGTATAAAATTAACTTTTAAATAATCATGCTTTGATGATTTTAGTAATTTTTTACATATTTTAATTTTGTTTTGGGTTGTTTCATATTTTATAATAGGATTTAAAACTACATGTTAATGAAATTGTGAATAAAAAATAGCAAAAAATATGTATTCAATTTTTTATTATATTAAAATAGACCCGCAATACTATTTTTTTTTAAGTGTGTTAAATTATTATTTTTTGCTAGATTATTAGAAATAATAAAAAAGAATATTGAGGGAGTAAAGTGTAGATTTTAACATAAGAGGGGAGGGGGATGTAATTCAAGCTTCTCTTAGGGGAGGGGAGTGAAATTTTTTCTAATATGCTTTGAATAAGAGGGGAGGGAAGTGTATATTTTAACTTAAGAGGGGAGGGGAGTGTAATTCAAACATCTTTGAGGGGAGGGGAGGGGAGTGTAATTTACTCTAAATATAATTGACCATCTGTGTAAAAACATTATCCTTCACTGAATAGGAATAGAACTTTCTAATACATGAACATTTTAATTTTACTTATCATATATATATCTTGTGCTATTGCAATCTATCATGAATTATTTTTATGCAACAAAAAAATTGGCAGTTCAATAGTTGTAATCAATGGCCATGAAAGAAGAGCTAGGGCTTGGGGAGAAGTTTTTGGAGAAGAAAAGTGATTCAGATGAGATTGTTGAGAAGGAAGAATCACTAAGAAAAAGGGTATGGGAAGAAAGCAAGAAGATTTGGAGAGTAGCAGGGCCTGCAATATTCACAAGATTTACATCATTTGGCATAAATGTTATAACTCAAGCTTTTATTGGTCGCACAATTGGTTCAACTGAACTTGCTGCATATGCACTTGTTGGAACTGTTCTAAGCAGATTTGTAACTGGTGTATTGGTAATTAAGTCTCTTCTTTCTCATACTTTTAGTGCTTTAGTTTATTAATTTCACTTTTCTCTGAGCTTAAATATGATTTTAGTCTATAGGAGTTATTGTATTTTTTGTTTAGTCTTTGTAATTACTTTTCAGATCTTGGTTAGATTAGATTTTAATAATTAGTTTGGTATATTTAATAACATTGTTGAGATATGAGTAATACACAATGATACGACGTTTCTTCCAGCTTTTGTTTAAAAAAACCACTTTTAGATCCAAAAGAATTACAAGATTGCATGCTTTGAGGACATGTTTGTTATAGATTATAAAAATATTTAATTTTGATATCGAATAATTTTCAAGTGAAGGCTACTCAAAACAACTTATCATTTGAAAAAAAATTCAGATTATTTTCTTATTCTCATTTTTGTAAGATTATGTAACAATTGGAGGAAAAAAAAAAATTCTTCTAAAAAGTAGTTTTTTTCACAATTTGTTTTTGCAACAAACGAGTCCTATGGTCACATTTGGATAAACAACTTATTAAGTACTTATAGCATATGTGGGTTTGTGATTAAGATTCGTCCTGGTTAGTGGGTTTGTGATTTTTGTTGATTGGAATTATGCGGTGATGTGGGTGGTTGTGTGTGTTGGTAACATAAAGTGGTGATTGTTGGCGTTGAGTTAGGGCGTTGGAATGTTAACGTGTGTGTTTTTTTTTTTGTGATGGTCAGTTTTTTATTATGGTGTTGAGGAGGAGGAGCTTGTGGGTTATTTTGTTTTGGGGGCTGTTTGTTTTTCTTCGTCTGCTCGTGGTGACCTCTGATATGGGTCCATCTCAGCTGCCGCTAGCTCTTGCGAATTTTGGGTTATTTTTGATTGGCTCGTGGTTTGATTTTGTGTTTGTTTTCGATTTAGGGTGGTTCCATTTTGGGTAGTTTTCGAACGGGTCCTTTTTCAATTTGGTTATGTTTGCGCTACCGCTCCACCTGTTGACTGTCTTAGGAATTTTTCATTTGGATTTTGGTCGACCAATCACTTTTTCTTTGTGATCAAGGGTTAGTGTCTAGTTTCAAGTATTTCGGCCGATTATGGTGTCTTCTTATGTGGCCCTGGAGTTGTGGGGAGCCAAAATGATTTGTTTTTGGAGTACGGTGGGCCGATCGTTTTTGCTTCGAGATCGGGAGTCAGTTTCTCTAGACTAAAGTTATTTGGGCTTGTTATGGTGTCTTTTTTTTTTTTTTTAAACTCGGTATCCGATCCAAGAATCGACTAATCCGAGGGGACCAATCCCACCGCCCACTTGCGGGGGCCCCATTTAAAGCCAAAGCAAGCTCTATATGGACTTAACCCACCGAAATTGGCACCAGAGGGAATCGAACCTGAGACCTCTGGAGGAGCAAACTCCAAGATCCCAAGCCAACCACTAGGCCAACCCCAAATGGGTTGCTTGGTATGGTGTCTTCTTTGGCAGACCGGGGGTTGATTTGTGGTGGAATCCAAATGTGTGTTGAAATAAGTGTTTTTTCGGTGTTTATTTTAGCTCATCCATGGTAAAAGAAAGTGAGGTGTTGTTATAAGGGCTTGCTCGGTTTGATGGTTTTTTGGATGATTTTTGGTGCGAGAAGGCTTTTACTTATTTATGTGTTAGGTGTTTAGAATTTATTTATGTGGCCATTCACAATGGAGTTTGATGTTTTGGCTCGACTTTGGTTTCTGTAGTTGGGTGGGGGTTTAGTGTCGGCTTTTGATTTGGTGGTTAGTTTTAATTGATTTTGGTGGCAGTCATCGGCTAAGTGGTGTCTTTATTGGTGTGTTGATGTACGAAGTGTATGGTTTTTCTTTTGAGTGTTCTGCCTATATATGACATCTTTTGCTTTGTTGTTTCTATCTTGTCGATCTTTGCACTTGTCTTGTGAAAAGACTTTGATATCAACAAATTTTTCCATTAAAATAATAATAATAACAGATGCACTTATCATGTAAGTGTTTATGTATAAGTTGTTCCGGAACTAAAAGATAAACAAATCAAATTGTTTGTACACTAACATTTAATTTTCATAAGCTATGGAGAGCTAATAAAATAAGTTGAAAACAAATTATGGATATCATATATCATAAGTTGTTTTCAGACACTTTATCAAGCAATCTCACATGTTTTTTTTTTTTTTTTTTTTATATATTTTTTTTGTGTACAATGGAGCAATGAAATTTGAACCTAGGTCTTATGCATATTACCCTAGCCCCTCACCACTGAACCAATCTCAGTGGCTTATCTAAGTTATGTAGGTAGATAAACTAAATAAATCAATCTAATTAAGTAGGCCCTAAAAGCATGTAATTTTGTAATTTGTAAAGATTAACATGTGACAGTATAATTATGGTTTTTTTTTTTTTTTTTGCAACAGATGTAACATTTTATTTCTAGCTAGGTATGTAGAAGCTACATTATTTACTAATTCAAATGGATGCAAAACTTGTAAAATGCAGCTTGGGATGGCAAGTGCATTGGAAACACTTTGTGGACAAGCATATGGAGCAAAACAATACAGCATGCTTGGAGTGTATCTACAAAGATCTTGGATAGTATTGTTTTCCACAACAATCTTACTTCTGCCTCTTTACATATTTACAACACCAATTTTAGAGGCATTTGGACAAGACAAAAAAATTGCACAAGTGGCAGGAACAATTTCACTTTGGTCAATAGGTGCTGCATTTTCTATGTGTGTGTCATTCACTTGCCAAACATTCTTGCAAGCACAAAGCAAGAATGTGATTATTGCTTATTTAGCTGCATTTTCTGTTTCTATTCACCTTTTTCTGTCTTGGCTTTTGACTGTTAAGTATCAGTTTGGACTCAGTGGTGCATTGACATCATTACTATTAGGAGTATGGTTACCAAATATAGGTCAACTCATTTTCATCATGAAAAAATGTCCTGATACTTGGAAGGGTTTCTCAATATTGGCTTTCAAAGATCTTTGGCCTGTTGTAAAGCTCTCTGTCTCATCTGGAGTCATGTTGTGGTAAGAATTAACTAAGCACTTTTTTAAGCCGTCATCAATATCTGATATTTTATTCATAATTTGTAAATGATAAGTTATTATACCTAACAAGTCATAGATAGTCCTAGAACTTTTGGGTTATGCCTAATTCCACCTTACAAAACCGATTTGTAAGGTGAGCTGGGTTGGCCAATCTTTATAAACACTACACGAGCCATATAATATCGAGGCAATGTGGAACTAAATCCACTACTTCACACACAACACAATGAAGGTGTTGGAGAGTGCAATGAAGGCAAGACAAATACCGCAATTAGGTTGGCTAGGGGAAGACTACAATGAATTAGTATTTCCAACACACCCTCACACTTGGCCCCAATAAGTCTGAAGTGTGGACGATGCACGAAGCCCAACAACAGATTTATGATAGACCCTGATATGATCTTAAAAATTTTGATTTAGTTCTAACTCAACCTTACAAAATTAGTTTGTTAAGTGATGTATGTCCAAGTTTGGGAGTTTCTGCCCCGGGAATGCATACGTAACATTAAAAAAATTGAAGGGGGGTTTTATTGTCCATTGTGGTCTTACTAGGTCAAGAGATTAGTCTCTAGCAGTTGCGTACATAAAATGTTTTTTTGCATCAGAAAAAAATTGTTTTTGGGTTGCATTAATAAAATCCAAAATTAGTTTTAGGCAATGTTTTACTGTATCTTATGTAGTTTTAAATGTTGTTGATAATAATTTTGTTTTGAAGGAATAATTTTATTATTTATTGTTAGCCTCATACTAATTACTTCAATCAGTTTGTTATTTTGTAAATGAGAATGACTCGGGATTAATATGAAGTTATGATTCCTTTTACAGTCTTGAGGTATGGTACAGCACAATTTTGATTCTTTTAACTGGCAACATGAAAGATGCTGAGGTTGCCCTTAATTCTCTGTCCATATGGTATAAATCTTTATCCCTTTCTTTTGCTTCATTATTTCAAATCAAAAAATATAATCCTTTCTTCTTAATTCATTTGAAAATTAATCTTCTGATTGGTGCATCAAATTGTTATTTTTTTGCAGCCTAAATATCAGTGGTTGGGAATTGATGATTGCCCTAGGGTTTTTTGCTGCAGCTGGGTAGGTGTTTTGTTATCATCACATCTGTCTTCTTTTCAATAGCTTAAAATATCGAAGATATATATTTAATTAAATAAAAAAGGATCAACATGTTTTTTTTAAGAGAAACATCAACATGTTGGGATTTGATTCAAGTGTTGCTGAAATCATTTAGTAACACGGGTTTTTACCTAACATTTGTCAAATGTTACAAAATTTAAATAGTAATATTTGTTTTTGATTTAGTTACGATTTTGAAGTGTTACTAAATCTCATATATGTTGTATTGTAATGTGATTGATTTAGCTGAAGCGGTCTACAATTAAAATTAATGTATATAGGAATACTTCTTAGTTGAATGTTTCTAATTCTATAAAATATATAAAACAAATTAATCTAGAAATCTTATGCTTGTTGCTTTGTCAACTTTACATAAGAAATGAATGATTTTGTGTCTAGTATATTTATTTATTTTTTGATTAATTTGCAGTGTTCGAGTGGCAAATGAACTTGGAAGAGGAAGTTCAAGAGATGCAAAATTTTCAATTAAGATATCAGTTCTCACATCATTTGCCATTGGATGCATTTTTTTCTTTGTCTTCTTATTCTTGAAGGAAAGACTTGCTTACATTTTCACTACAAATCCTGATGTGGCTGATGCTGTTGGAGATTTATCATCTTTGCTTGCATTTTCAATGTTATTGAATAGTGTCCAACCTGTGCTCTCAGGTAGTACTCTCTACTTTAATATTGATAAATAAATTAGTCACATTTCATATTTTTTAAACACTAATTCTCTTTTAAGATTTTAATATATATGTCAATTTGTTTAAGAGTTTACATTGACTAGGAATCGAATTTGATATCCCGAGATTTACAAGAATCGCACACATTATGCACCAACCACTTGCAGTTGACCCTAGTGGTTACTTAGACATTTAAATAAAATAATTTTTTTTTGACAAATTAAATTAAAATAGTTAGTAGTTACTGCTGTATTTCTTACATTGAGCTTGTGTGCATATTAATTAAATTCTTGTCTAGAAACAATTAAACATAATTGTATTTAAATTTAAGGGTTAACAGTGTTTTATCACCCCTGTAATATAGGTAATTTTTGGTTTTCCACCCCGTAAAATATTTTTTTTTGAATTTCATCCTTGTAATTTGAAGATTTTTTGGTTTTGGACCATCATGGAAAATTTCACCCCCTGTAATTTGAACAAATTTATGTTTACCCCCCTTGTAATTTGGAAAATTTCAGTTTATCCCCTGTTAATTTGAGCAAATTTCGATTTACCCCTGCCATATCTTCGAGTTTGTACAGTCAAAATTTATGAAGGTCCAAAACCAAAAATCTTCAAATTACAAGGACGAAATAAAAAAAAAATATTTTACAGGGGGTAAAACTGTAAATGACCTATATTACAGGGGATAAAACCGGAATTACCTATATTACAGGGGGTAAAACTCTATTAACCCTAAATTTAATAACTATGTACAGAAATTTTGAAAATATTTACAGAGATTAAGTGATCATTGTTCTCACCAATCCATGTAAATCAATTGTGCATAATCTACAACAAAAAAAGTTTATCAAATATTGAAATGTGACATTATGGTGAAATATAATTGAATGTATTTTTTTTATACTATGATTATGAAATTATTTTAAACTGTTCATGCATGCTATATTATTCTGTTGAGAGAAATTTAAAATATAACAATGTCATAAATAGGAGTTTCTGTTGGAGCTGGGTGGCAAAGGATTGTAGCATATGTAAACATAGGTTGTTATTACCTAATTGGTATTCCTGTTGGAGTAGTGATTGGTGTTGTTTTGAATTTCCATGTCAAGGTAATTAATCTTTTTTTAATCTCTCTTTTCTCCCCTGTTAATGATTACTATATCAATATTAAAACAAATGATAATAAATGGTGTGTGTATCTCTTTTGTAGGGTATTTGGATTGGGATGTTGTTTGGAACATTTGTTCAAACCATAGTGCTTATTATCATCACTCTTAAAACTGATTGGAACAAGCAGGTAATTTGACTAGTCTAGTATTGTATTTTTCTAATGTTTGAATTGCTTTTTTTGTCAAGTAGTCGAGCGGTTGAAATTCACCTTCATAAGATGAATAAATAGGATGTCTAGGGTTCGAACCCTGACCCCTGCATATATTATGTAATGTCTCTTCCAACTGAGCTTAGCTCAAAGGACAATGTTTGCATTATTTATTACATCATTAGTGTGTTTTTCTACTATTGTAATTTTTTTTCTTGATTTTCTTGTTTAATGGAAGCATAAAAAAATGTATTTGGATTTTTGCAGGTAGAGATAGCCCAACAGAGAGTTAATAGATGGGCAACCGTTGATAACCAAGAATCAAATGACAGTGGAACAAGTCTCTTAGCTAACCAAGAATAGTGTTCTAAAACTCAAAATCAATCATCTGATCATTATGAGTATTGAACCAATATATCATTAGCAAACCGATTAAACCTAAAATTTATTTAGTTTTGAAATAAATTAGAGTATGTGCTTTAAAATTGGTACATTTATATGCATATGTTTGGTTTCGTGGCAAAATGCTATTTTCTTGCGTCTCAAGACACATAAATATGAGAGCTACTTATGTTTTAGAGTTACTTATGTTTTGACATGAACCTTGGTTTAATGCATTATATATGAATAGGTTTTCCTAGTTCTTGACTTTGTTGTTTATTGATTAGATTTTTTTAATAAGTTAAATTAGTCCACCCAAATTGTTGTGATTAGCCTAATCATGACTTTAGTTTACAGCTTGATTAGTCAGTCCAATAATGCATTTCTTTCATTGCTTTCATTCATTTGGCTTTCTCAAGAGTATATGTAGCTTGTACACACAATAATGCATTTCTTCTATATATTTATAAACTTTTGGTAATAGAACTAAAACAAAGTATTTTAAATTTTGCGTTCCTAATTAATTCTTACAAGTGTTATAAATATACCGTACAAGAGTACTAGCGGATGAAGACATTATTTGAGATTGCGAGTGTGGGGGACACGAATCTTATGATTGACGGTGGTTGATCAAACTTGAGAAGACATTACTCAACAATGTTCATAAACCCAACCTGAGAATGACATTACCGTGGTTGATCCTCATCACACGTGTGTCGAGATGACAAAAGATATGTATTTGATTCAACAAGATTAGGCTAATGACAAGGAGAGCAACGAAATTCCTTTCACGCCTTAATTAACTAAGAACGCAAAGGAAGAAAATAAATTAAATTGATAGAAATGATGCTTATAACACTTGGTCTAAGGGTGAACTTCCCTCAACTTTCTCAATGAAGATTTTATTTTAAAATATTAGAGGTGTTTCCAACTCGGATTCTAGGGTTTCTATTAAGAATTTTTGCCTTGGTCGTCAACCAAATATTTTTGTTGTTGTTGTTGTTGTTGAGCCTATGATTAGATTTTTCCAAGTTCCTAATTAGTATTGGAATAGTATTCATGTTTCTAAGTTTTGTTTGAATTGTATAGATTCTTTGATGCCTAACCTTTGCACTCACTTTTGTCTCTGACTAGTATATTGCTTTTGAGCTAAATTCCCATCAAACTAGATGACACTTTGGGAGGATCTCACAAATCTTCAAAGTTTTTTTTTCATAACCCTTGGTTGTTTCTGGGAGACATTAATGTTTTTCTCAATGCACAATAGAAGTGAGGTATGAGGCCTCCCCTTTCCGTCTTTTTTAATATTTTTTTATCTTGGTATAATGCGAACCTCTTAACACAATTAAATACCTCAGTCCTAAAGATATTGCTCTAAGGGTGGTTAGGGTTATCTGCAATGAAGACTGGATCGATTTTTGGCATAATTTATCATACTGTGTGTTGATCATAAAATCAATATGACAAATATCCCTTGCTGGTAAATTATTCAAGTCTTGGACATCTCATGACACGATTGTAGAATTCTAGCGATAGAAGTGTGTAACAAGCATGTGTTTGGTAGTGGTATGGTTCGTTTTCAACCTATAAGCTTAAGAGATTGAAACAATATTTCAAAGTTTGGAATAAATTCGTCTTTGGTGACGTATAATTAGTGAGGTAAATCAAATTCAACTTCTAATTGATGTAATTGGTTTGACTGATGATTTGCATGTCCAGGACTTACATGCTTAATTGCTCATTACTAAGTTATTGTCTTGTCAAGATTAATTAGGGAGAGAAAGTGCTATAACACAAAGCTTCACTTATGGGGATAGGCAGTGGCGGAGCCAGGAATATTGTAAAGCCCGGGCAAAAAAAAAATTGCAACACATTTATAGGGCATACATAAGAAATTGCAAGCAAATAATAAAAAATGTAAAGAAATTGCCCAATTTATAGGGGTTTATATAAGAAATTCATAGAGATTTACACAAGAAATTGCAAAAAAATTGGCCCGGAGCCCGGGCGAGTGCCCGGGGTCGCCGAGCCTTAGAACCGCCCCTGGATAGGAACACATTCTATTTTCATCCAGTTGCTAAAATTAAGTTAGAGGTTAAGAGAATTTCTATGATCCATAATGGGAATGAGATGTTAATGTCCCCATCGCCCATCGAGAATAATGTGCTAAATTACTTACAACCATTTTTGGAGGTTATAGGAAACATGATATCCGTGGAAGAATGAGAGAATACTCAAAGAATCTTTCTATTGATGATAAAAGTGAATATTACAAGTGATAAGAGATCCCTCTAATGAGGTGGCTACAACTATATATACTACTATATGACTAATATTAACAAGTAATAACTAACCTATATCTCTAATAGGAAGCTCTAATTCTTGTGTTCTTCATCAAATGATATTGTAATCTATTCCTCCTTTGGTTTCTGTTGAGGATAATGTTTGTTTGATTTCTCTCCCTCTTGCTGATGAGATCAAAGGAACTGTCTTTGATCTAACGGCTGGCTTGGATGGTTTTGGTGGTCACTGATATCAACATTTTGGGGACATTCATTTCTAGAAATACTCGTTCTTCCTGCGGATTTTCCTCCAGAAAATTATCCGCATGAGTTCCTGGGGATTTTGCCACAGTTCATGTTCCTCAGATCAATTTTCCTGCGGATCCCATCACCGCATGAATATCCGTAGGTAATCTATACTTTTGCCAACGGTTTTTCATTTGTATTTTCGTATGTCATTTCCTGCGAAATTTGATGGGGTTTTGTTTAATTTTTTTTTCTTTTTCTTTATTAAATTTTAAAAATTGTAAGCATTTGAATTGTTAAATTTTTTTTCTTTAGAAATTGAATATGAACCCTCTAATTTGGCAACGTGTAATCTGGTATCAGATCCTAAATCGAAGACATTATCAGATCCTATCCAAGATATGTTTGGCCACATGTAATCGGGTCACTCAGATCACACTCCATATGTTCCTTCATAGACATGGATGAGCTTTTCCTATTCTTTGGGTGAATACTAAATAGAAAATCTAAATCATATATCAACTGTTGGATGGATTGGTTGTGATTGAATTTTGTTTTGTGCTTTGCTGAAAAGATAGTTTTTGGCCTTCTACATCTAGGGGAAGTACACATATTGACCCATGGATTTGTATGTTTTTGAAACACCATTTCACAATATTATTAGTAAACAGTGAGTTTTATTGGATGGATTGGTTGTGACTGAATTTTGTTTTGTGCTTTGCTGAAAACATAGTTTTTGGCCTTCACAATATTATTAGTAAATAGTGAGTTTTATAATTTATTGATTCGTAGTTACTGAACAATAGTGAATAATCTCCACCGTGATTCTGTAGATAAATATGATACTTTTAGTACTCTAATTAAGGACTAGTTTGCATCATCTGTTGTGAGAGTTGAACTTCATTTAATGAATTTCTTCATTCCGTTTCAAGAAGTTCTATAGTTGTTGATGTAGTAGTTGCAAGAGGGTAAGTTTATCAGTTGTTATTATAATTTGTTCATCCCGTATTACCGCCATTCAGCTACAATTATCTATAATATGACATATTATTTGCTTGAATGATGATGTAATGGGATCTTATTAACCAAACACCTTGCTTGTCTTTGCAGGTTATGAATATCATATATACCACTTAAGGGTGGTAGACTGTAGTCCTACCAAATATGCTCAAAGAACACAATTGTTTCCAGAAAACTCCCAAATATGATATTTTTGCTTATACGGCCGTGTCTCTTTCGTCGGTAGGATATACTTTCTGTTGCAACATTTGCACAATTCATGAATTTATATGTTTAGTTCTACTTGTCAAAACATACAGCAAACTATGATGCTTGTGTTTACCATGTGGAACAGACTTTGAGAGGTTTGAGACATTAGCAATTGGGTATTGGAGGTTCAACTATAAAGAGACGTGTGTTTCTTTTAATCTTAGTATGATGAGTGCAATTGTTAAACATTCTTTTGTTCACACATTTAATTTGTTCTAAATGTTTAAAAATTGTATCTTTTAAAATTTATATTTTTATCGTTCTGGAATGTATTATAGAGCATTATTTTTTATAGAAAATATTTTCCTGCGGATTTACCTACAGCTTATTGTTCTCTAAATTACGTTTCCTGTAGTTGTTTCTGCAGATTTTCCTGCGGAAATTGAAGCGAGTAAGTTCAGGCAGGAAAACTTCCCAAACACTGACCAAATGTTTCCTTCGGATAA
Source organism: Medicago truncatula (assembly GCF_003473485.1). NCBI lineage: Eukaryota > Viridiplantae > Streptophyta > Magnoliopsida > Fabales > Fabaceae > Medicago > Medicago truncatula. The sequence continues at coordinate 9,732,524 of NC_053047.1, read as the reverse complement.
TAAAATCCTAAGGAAACAATTACCCATGAAGCTATTACCTCGGTATCTAAATCCTGGCAAAATCCGCAGAAAAATGTTTTCCTGTGGAATATTTATCCAAATCCGCAGGAAAATCGATAGTTTCTAGTGGTGATTGTTGCTTCAGATGGCTTCCATTCTATGCGAGGACTTTTCTCTAGTGGCGCATTGATTTCTAACCTTAATATTAGTCTTATTGTGCTCATGCCTAAGATGCCTAAAACCATTTCTATTTGGGATTATTGACTAATTGCGTTAGCTAATTTTCAGTTTAAAATTTTCACCAACAGTTTATGATGGATTAGCCACTACTAGAATCATTTTATACATCAAAGACATTTCATTAGAGACAGATACATTTCTGGTTGTGTTATCATCACCTCAAAGGCCATCAACTTCTTTGATAAAAAGAATTTTGGTGGGAACTTGGCTCTCAAGGTTGATATCAGAGAAGCATTTGATACTCTTGATTGTATATTTTTAGGCTAAAATGCACGTTTTTAGGCCGTGTCTCTTGATCATGTTTATTTCATTATTTAAATATTTTTTAACTTAGATTCTTCATACCTTTTCTTTATTTAATCCAAAAAAAAAACCCATATTCATCACTCAAACTACTCTTCTAAAAACCAAAAAAGAAGAAAAATGATTTTACCCAACTTTAAATCTTTCTACCTCTCGTAAACTCGACTTCTTCAAACCTCATCTCCCTCTCACAGACCCACTTTTCTCCCATTCCATCATACACTCATCTCCCCACATCATGTTTTCCCCAATCCTTATACCCATCAGCCCAAATTTAAAATTCATTTATCACTTCAGGTTTCATCAGCGTCATTTTAGAGTAAAAGTAGCATGTTTATGTATAATTTGTTTTTAGTTATGTAAAGGATTCGTTCAAAAGCCATGAAATACCAAAAATGGGAGAATGACCTTGAAGGTAATCGAGTTGATATCTCTGGTCAACCTTTTCCGAACGTTTCATTATAAACTTATTATTTCCCCCTTGGTAAGATAAATGACATTAGAGCTATCAGTTTGTAGAACTATTAAGGAAAGAAAAGGTATGTGATGTACTTTTAAGATTTATAGACGAAGTTTGAGTCTTTAGATGACAATTTATGGATCTCAACTCTTTTATGTTTCAATTACCTCTGATACATGATACAGTAAGGCGCCACTCTAACAACCTTACGTAGGCATATGAACCTTCAAGGATTGACTACCCTATACCCGTAGAGCACGTATAATCTTATTGTGGAACTTGACAGCTAGAGGAACGTAAAATTCTCATGAAATCATCACTTAAATAGAATTGTTATCTCATAACTGATAATTATTTGCATTTAATACAACAAGGAAATAGAGGGGTTTCGAATAATCCTAACCACCACTAAGTTCCGCAGTCAAAAACGTTTAGTTTTCTGCAATCAAACTCGAAACTCGACTGTTTTCCGCAACTCAATCAAACTTGCAAACTGCCTCCAATTTACTCTATTTTATTTATTTTATTCCCTTTTTATTCTCTGTTTTAATGAGTTTAGCTAGTTCCCTAGTTGAAACAACAATCTCTGTAGAAGCTATTTTACTTAATACTTTTATTATTTGAAAATAAGTTGCTTCACTTGTTAAATTTAGTCATCAGTAAGCCTAAAAGTGTTCATTTTCAATCTATCACAGACAAATTCAAGGTCAAATTGGAAACTTGGAAGGGGTCTTTACTTTATATTATAGAAAGAGTTCAATTGATTAAATCATCATTCATGGTACGCTGGTTATTCTTTTCATGTATGATTTATATCTTTGGCATGTCAAGTTATTACATCAATTAGGCAATTGGATCAGAAATTTTTTATGGAGTGATGATATTTATTCTAAGAAATTTTATCCGGTAGCATGGAATACTCTTTGTTTGCCTTGCCTTGGAATTCATTGTTGAAGAGTCTCAATGGTCTAAGATGTTCAAACATAAATTTTTCAAGCATGACCAACCTATCTCTCATCATTTTAAATCATCTATTTGGTAAGGTATCAAATCCCATTTTGGTATTGTTTCAGTAAGCTCAATTTGACTAGTTGGTACCGATGAGCACGTCAATTTTTGGCTAGACAATTGGATTGGCTCTCCTTTGGTTAATCTTATGAACATTCCTATCTATGGCGATCCATGCTTGAATTGTAAGCATTTCTCTCCTATTGTACCGGGTCAATGGAACATTCCCTTAATGGTCATGAGGAATCCTAATATTGTTTCAAGCATTTTGAAGATCATTCTCTCGATTTCTCCCCTTCCAGATAAGCTAGTTTGGTTGCACACTTTCGACGGTAATTTATCCTCCAAACAAGCTTTTCAATTTGGTTGCACCCTACGCGGTCTTGTATTCCTCCATATCATTCTTTTATCTTTTGGCGGCTCGTGCAACGCAAAATTCCTACAGATGATAACTTACAGTTAAAGGAATGCATTGTGGTCTCAGTTTGTGTTCTTTAATTTGGAATCTTCGCATCATTTGTTTCTTACTTGTCCTTTTGTTGTGAATTTAAGGACTTGGTTTGTAAGCATGTTACATTGCAACATTAACTTAACTTTCATTGAGATATTACTCTCTTGCATTCCCATTCAATTCAGCTCATAAATTCTTGATCTTATCATTGCTAATATTGATCAAACTCTTATCTTTTTCCTCTTTATATTAGGAATGATTTTTTTCGAGGCTGCATTGGTCTGCCAACCTTTCGTTTCCATTTGTGTTTTTGGTTTTCTTCTTCTTCTTTTCCCGTTTTTTGTATTTTTCTTTTGGTCTTTTTGATGGTTTTGGTTTGACCCTATCTTGGTACATATTTTTTCCTCTTTCTAATGTATCTATTTTATGAGTGGCCGACAGAGGATATCAGTTTCTTGCGGACGTAAACCTAATTGGGATGTCTAAATTGCTCCTTGATGCTTAATTAACTGCACTCTTAGTTCATTAAAAAAAAGGGAACTTCTATGCTACACCCACAATTTTGAGTGTACCGGTATTCTTTTTGCATAAAATTTATAAATTAACGATCACTTTAATGAAATAAAAAGGTATTTGTCAATATTTATATTTTAGAAAACATCATTTCATAAGAAAAACCATCATTTCATTGTTTATAAGGATTATATTAAAAAAATTACATTTTGTCATAAAAAAATAATCAATATTCATTGTTATGAGTAATAAAAAATTTTAAAAATTAAATTTTATTTCGTCAAAGCTTTTGGTAAATAAAATTTAATTATCTTAGTTGTCAATGATAGAAAAAAATTATTTTTCTTCAAAAAAACAACTGATTTATTATTAATTTTACGACTTGGTGTACCGATACACCCAAATTCATTGGGTGTACCATAGAATTTGCCTAAAAAAAATCTTTATAAATATTGGTAATTTGTTTGAAGTTAAAATATACATTGGAAACATTATACATACTACATGCCCATCATTCCACTTTTGTTATTGTGCTAACGCGTATAGATTATCAACAATATTTTATTGAAATTTTGTATAAAGGTATAATTGGAATAACAAAAAAATCAGCTCAAAATCCTCTATTCTCATATATATATATATATAGTATAGATAGATATAAATAATAAGGCGTATATAATAATAATAATAATAAAAAAAAAGTTTAACCGAAAAAAAGTTAACATACAAAGTAATGAACTAATGTTTACTATATCTATCTTTTAAATTAAATTATAATATTTTTAATAAATGTGTTTATTTGAATCAAAATAAAAAAAAAATGTGTTCATTAGAAATATTTTTGTAATTTTATTGAGTAACCACTTTCTATAAATTAATTATATTTAATATTTTCTTTAAAAAAATAAAAAATATCTTTTTTCATCAAAGAATTAATACTCCCTCCGTCCCAAATTGTATGTCGTTTTGAAAAAAAAAAATTGTCCCAAATTGTGTGTCGCTTTACAATACCAATGAAGCATTAATGTTATTTTTCATATTATATCCTTAACTATTTACTACTTTCTCTTCTTCCAAGTCATTAATTTATCTTTCTCATATCAATTCTAAGGACAATTTTGTAAAACAGTTCATAATATCCATTTTCCACACAAAATTAATTACATTTCTTAATACATGTGAAATGTCCAAAACGTCATACAATTTGAGACGGAAGGAGTATGTATTTATAATTTGATAGTCTCCTTCTATAAAAAATAAAAATGAAAAAATTTAATTAGCAAACTTAGTCATAAATATTTAAATAGCAAACATTTTATGAGGCTAGTCAATTCAAAACAGCACCACATTCACCACCCTTTCTCTTCTATACATGATTCCATATATATAAAATAATAATGTGTCTATATATTGACCGTGCTTCTAGATAAAATATATGACACAATGAATTGTGATAGTGCTTCTAGATAAAATACGTGTGTGCTTTGTACCATATTATATAAAACCAAGTTACATGGCAGAATAACTAATATACCATTTAACTAAATTTATATATATATGTAAATTGAGTTTACACTAACCTCTTATATATACATGTGAACTGAGTTTACATTAATTACGTAAACTGAGTTTACACTAACCTATTAATTATATATATATATATATATATATATGTAAACTCATTTTACGTAAACCTTTTATATACATACGTAAACTGAGTTTACACTAACATCTCACTACATAAAATCAAATTACTGTTAACAGAGGCATATCTCATACCAAAACAAACAATATACAAATAGAAACTTTTAGAAAATGAAATTCAATAAGTTCACTAACCTTTATGAATAGAGTACATATCAATGAAAAAGATGTTGACTCAATCTTTGATCTTGGTAGCACATCTATGGTGATTTCTAGATGAAAGGGGGTGAGGGTTCAAAATGATAATGAAAGAAGGGTTTTAAAAAATTTACATGAAGAGGACAATTTTGATATTGTTGTAAAATTTTAAATAAATTTTCAGATGTAACTAGAATTATATGGGGTGAGACTAGAAAGAGTCTATATATATATATATATATATATACGAGCATGAGCTTTAAGCCTAAACTTGTGTGACAACTTATTCTATTGAAAAGAATACAGATTCAAGAAAACAAAGGTAAATTTTCATTATTTTTCCTCACTATTATCATATAGAAAAACAACATTTTTCTAGATTATCATATATCTTTTTTTTAATCAGCAAAATTTTATTAAAAACTAAATCCCTGTACAAGACGAACAGAGACTGGTAATAAAGAAAGTACAACCAAAAGGTGTCGTATATAGAAGGAACACCCGAAAATAAACACCAACAAAGACATCCCTGCGATCAACCCCATAAGGGATAAACCCATCAAAATAAACATCCCCCTAAAACTGACTCCTAAGAAATCATTTTCTAAAGATCATTCAGCTTCCACCACCGCACAACCTCCGGTGCACCGAAAGAGCACCAATAAAAGCCCAAAACCAAAACTGAACCAAAGAACTGACTCCCGATCTCGAATCAAAAGCGATCAGCCCACCAGACTTTAGGACCAACTTAAAAGGGCACCCTCACCCCCGGTCCACCAAAGGAACACCAAAGTCGGTCAAAACAAGATTGCAGAAAGACACCAACTCCCGATCTCGAAGCAAAATAACCGGCCCACCAGCATCCATCACACAAAAAGTAAGACAATCAACATGATTTGCGGTGGAGCAAAACGTCGATCAAAACAAAAAAGGAGACTGCTTAGCTCAAAGGACATCCATCCTCAAAGCACCCTAAACACCTTAATACCCAAACCCAAACAAGAGACAGCGACAACGAATATGACCCGAATAAAAGAAATGGCCTCCAAAAGGAATCACCCATAACAACCACCTCAAAAACGCCCACCTCCTAACCAAGCGACTCCAACCACCCCCCTGATAAAGCTCTCGTCCGCCAAGTGTTTCGACACCAGATCCACGACCACCCATCCAAACCAGACCAAGACAACCCCTACCTACACCCACGCAAACCGAAACACCACCGCCACCATTAGAACCTCAACTGAACCACACAAACAACAACACCAGTACCATAACCATAAACCGAACCACCACCACCACCACCACACATCACCACCACCATAAAAACTACCCCGTCAAAACGCCTCACCAAGAAACAGGAGGCAACACAAACACAAATTCAGAGGAAGACGAAATCCAACAACAAAACAAGCGGAAACACAACCTAGATCGTATAAAGTCGGCCGCCGGTGACAATGGGAAGACATTCGTTGCTGGAGTAAAAAACCACCAAACCAAACATCCACCTCCAACCGGTCCACACGGCACACCACTTCAGCACCTCCCTATAAAAGCCTCCCACCGAGCCACCACCACATCACCGCCATAATGTCTTCACCACCTCCAAGCTCCACCGGCACCACCAAACACTCCTGAACAACCACCACCAGCTAGTAACAGCACCACAGATATGGAATAAAACGAAATACTACCAAAAAAATAGAAACGGACCCGACCCGCGAACGGATCAAAACCCACAAGGAAAGGAACCGGAACAACCGCTGCACACAGACAACCACGAAACCGCCAGACACACCGTGCCTTCCGGTGACGCCGACGAACACAAACAACCCAACAACTGCGAAGGAAGGTGACGGAATCTAAGGACGAAGCGGTCGCCGAAAAGGAGGTAAAAATGGTGGTACGGAGGACGGCTGTCACTCGTCGTACCACCAAGAGAAAAGGCTACCTCTCAAAAGCTTGGGTTTGGATTTGTGATGAGGGAGGCGGAAGGAAAAGGGAATGACGGATTAAGAAAGCTAGTGAGAAGTTAGAGTATTTCAAAGCTAGAGAGAAAGTTATTATGATTTTCATATATCAAATAATGGTTAATAGTGTTTTACCCCCTATAATATAGGACATTTCTGGTTTTCCCCCTGTAAAATTTTCTTTTTGGATGCCGTCCTTGTAATTTGAAGTTTTTTGGTTTTGGACCTTCATGAATTTTGACTGTACAAAATCGATGATATGGCGGGGGGTAAACCGAAATTTCCTCAAATTAATAGGGAGGTAAATCGAAATTTGCTCAAATTGCAGGGGGTAAACCAAAATTTACTCAAATTATAGGGGACAAAATTTTTCATGAAGGTCTAAAACCAAAAAATCTTCAAATTACAAGGACGGAATCCAAATAAAATATTTTACAGGGGGTAAAACACTATTAACCCATGAAATAATGTAAGATACGGATTTCATAATGAACTTAATCAAGTGCATTTTTTTCTATATTTTCACTCATAAAAGTCTAAAAAATATTTTTTTCTATAAAAGTCTAAAAAATATTTCTTTTAATTTTTTTTCCTTAACCAGTGCCCTAGGACATCTGTTAACATGACCCAAAACAGATACACGTTAAATTCAAAAATCCAAATTTTATGTATCATAAACATTTTTTAAGGTTAACCATATTAACTAGTATCATTGTAAATTAAATCCGTAGTACATCCAAGAACATAATGTAAATTCCAGCACGTTGAAATTGCATGTTTTCAAACATCCGTAAATTTTCGTATGCAAATCTCCCGTAACAAATATCATTTTCCTTTGGCAAAATAAAGCATATTATGCTTTTATCATCAACCTCTTTTCTCTTTGTTTGTTTAAAAATAAACGGTAATATTTCATATCCCCACATTGTAAGCCTCAAAACTTTTCTAAAAATTATGTCACATGATTTAGGTCTTCTGTAAAGTTTGGAGTAGCTCCAAAGAAATTAGGTGAGATTTGGTCATAGAAGCAATTTTTCTCAAATATGGCAAGGCATGTCCATTTAAGATTAACTTTACCGTCCAATAATTTCTATTCATTTTCATTTGTTTTCTTAAACAATCAAAACAATTACATAATTTTAAACTACAATCTGCAACAATAATTAAAGACGCAATGTAAAATAATTTAAGATTTATGAAAACATTTTATGTTTGCAACTACGTACGGCTCTATATGTAATTTAAAATGCATTTCAATTTTAAAAAAATTCATAAAATATTAATTATTTTTCATTGACTGTATAAAATTATTTTAGGAATGTATTAAATGAATTTACACTATAATATCATTGTTATTAATATTTCTAATTTTTAGAATATCTTCGCAAATAATCTAAGTGATGACATTTAATTATATGCATGTGTAAATTATTTTATTTAATGAATTAAACCCTTTTTATAATGTATTGGTCAATGATAATTAATGTGTTTCTTTTATATTTTTATTTTTTAATAATTAGTTTGGTTGATTTAATAACAATGTTATATAATATTTTATTATTTTCATGTTTCAAGTTAATCTTTAGAAAATAAATAGTATGTTTAAACAGTGCCCCAAAGGCACCGGTTAGCCCTGTTATATAAAATATACTTTTTATTTGAATGTGTAACCTAAGGGTATGTAATCAGACGTTAAAGGAGTCTTATGAATGAGATTCCGGTTTCAATCTCTCCACTAACAAACAAACTTTTGTTATCCCTAATTAAAAAATATAAACTTTTGTCTTTAAAAATATTATATTTTTCTTATAGACATTGTTTTATATAAATATTTTTAGAATTAATTTAATTTATCTCAAATTCTTACCCATGCCTGATACCTTACATGTACCGTATGCAAGCTCAGTAAAATAGGATCTAGTTAAAAGTAAAATTTCTATAAATACGATTTTACTTGTTTTACATACAGTGCGAGATCATGCATATGGGAAATGCGACTATAATTAGGAGAAAAGCTAATATTCTATAAATGTTCTTAGGTCCCCATTTTCTTTTTTAGTGAAATCTTGTATTTTTATACTTATTTTATTCAATCAATGTGTTCACATGTTGGTATATTTAAGTATCAATTTAATTACTCCTATTGTGAAAAGAAAAAAAAATCAATTAATGTAGATGTATTTGGTTTAACTTTTTAACTAGATACATCAACTTTGTTTTTTCTAATAATTGAGATCGAAATAATACAATATTTCTATTAAGATATTGTTGAATAGTAAAATATTATTAATAACTTTGACTTCCTAAAAAAAAAAAAACTTAGACATTGACTTGAACTTTATTTTTTGAGGTTGCAAAGTAAATGACAACTCTTAAACCCAATTAAGTACTATTCTTTTTTGGCAAAATTACACTTTTAATCTCTTAACTTAATTTCAGGTAAGAGTTTGGTCTTTTATCTTTTTTTCATTTCAATTTGGTCCTTTTTGTCTATTTTTATATACATTTTCAAGCTTCAAATCTAATACTCTTATGCAAACATAGACGAGGATCATAGATTTGAAGATTGAAAGACCATAAGAAAATAAAATCATGAATTTTAAACTTAAAAATTCATATGAAAATGGACAAAAAGGACCAAATTGAAATGAAAAAAAGATAAAGGATCAAACTGTTACCTGAAATTAAGTTAAGGGACTAAAAGTGTAATTTTGTCATTCTTTTTTTTTTACAAGAATTCAATCACTAACTATTGATAGGTAAAAAATTTGTACCAAAAAATAAATAAATAAAATAAAATAAAATATATATATATATATATATGGCACATATATCAAAATATATTTCACCATATAAACATGTGCACTATTATTTTAAAAATATTAAGACAACATTCAATCATGTCTCACATAATTACATAAATTATGTGAGACATAATAGATATTTGTGCAAATATTTTAATAATATTATTATGTAGAATTGTAAAAGATATGATTTGACTTATGTAACAAAAAAACTACATTATTTGTGTATATATATATATATATATATAAAATTCTGTAAATATATCGCAGTTAAATATAATTGACCATCTGTGTAAAAAAATAAACATTATCCTTCAGTGAATAGTAAAAGAACTTTCTAATACATGAACATTATAGTTTACTTTACTATATATATCTTGTCCAATTGCAATCTATGAATTATCTTTATCAACAAAAACAATTTGGCAGCTCAAAAGTAGTGACCAATGGCAATGAATGATGAGCTAGGGGAGAAGCTTTTGCAGAAGAAAGAATCACTAAGGAAAAGGGTATGGGAAGAAAGCAAGAAGATTTGGGTAGTGGCAGGGCCTGCAATATTCACAAAATTTTCAACATTTAGTACATACATAATAACTCAAGCATTTATTGGTCATTTTGTTGGTTCAACTGAACTTGCTGCATATGCACTTGTCATGATTACTCTATGCAGATTTATAACTGGTATATTGGTAAGTCTCTCTTTCTCATGCCAATAGGGATATAGTTTATAATTTTTTCACTTATTTTTTTAGGTTATATATGTTTTTAGTCTCTATAAATTTTTATTTTTGGTTTTTAGTTTCTGTGTTCACCTTTTTAGACCTAAAAATTACAAGATTGTGGTTCCAGGGCATAGGAAAAAACGATTTAGAAATTTAATAATTTTAAGATGAAATTTTAAAGATTTAAAAAAAAAAATCAGAAGCGATTATGTGTTAATTTTGAATAATATTGAAAATTGTCCCTTCTTTGGTGATTGTTCATAGGCCTTATAGATTGTTCAACCTCAAAAATAAGTCGATTAGAAGTTATCATTCGATCCAAAAACAACAATCGGGTCGTAACTCCCAATAAATTTTGAGTGATCAGAAGTTACGATCCGTTAAATCCAAGGCAAAGCGATGTGATGGGGCCGATAAATTTTGTGCGATCAGAAGTTATAATCATAATTGTTTTAACCTCTAAAATAACCCGATTAGGAGTTATCAATCGATCCAAAAAAACAACCATCGGGTCGTAACTCTCAATAAATTTTGTGCGATCAGAAATTAAGATCCGTTAAATCCAAGGTTTTAAGCGATGTAATGGGGCCGATAAATTTTGTGCGATCAGATGTTACAATCAAAATTGTTTTAATTAACAAAAAATCATATTTAATAAATGGGCCTATTTTAAACACTTAAAACATGTAGTCTAGTAATTTCTATGGTTTAAAAAGTATATACAAGGACTAAAAACAAAATATTTGATAATATTAGGACGAAAAACATATTTAATATTTTCTTTAGGGTTAATAGTGTTTTTCACCCCTGTAATATAGAATCTAGCTACTTTATTTACTTATTTATAATGGTTACAAACATTGTAAAATGCAGCTTGGGATGGCAAGTGCATTGGAAACACTTTGTGGACAGGCATATGGAGCAAAACAATACAACATGCTTGGAGTGTTTCTACAAAGATCTTGGATAGTATTGTTTTTCACAACAATCTTACTCCTCCCTCTTTACATATTTACAACACCAATTTTAGAGGCATTTGGACAAAAAAAAGAAATTGCACAAGTGGGAGGAACAATTGCACTTTGGGCAATAGGTCCTACTTTTGCAATGGCTGTGTCATTCACTTGCCAAACATTCTTGCAAGCTCAAAGCAAGAACGTGATTATTACTTATTTAGCTGCATTTTCTCTTGCTATTCACGTTTTGTTGTCTTGGCTTTTGACTGTTAAGTTTGAGTTTGGACTCAATGGTGCAATGATGTCATTAGTATTGGGACTATGGTTACCAAATATTGGTCAAATCATTTTCATCATGAAAAAATGTCCTGAAACTTGGAAGGGTTTCTCAATTTTGGCTTTCAAAGATCTTTGGCCAGTTGTGAAGCAATCTTTCTCATCTGGAATCATGTTGTGGTAAGAATTAGGTTATGCACTTTTCTATCATCAACTTCAAATATTATACATAATTTGTCCAAAAAAATATTATATACATAATTTGTAAATGTTAAGGTATATTACTACTTAACTATTCATCCAAAGTCTTAGAATTTTTAGGTTGAGCCTAACTCAACTTTTACATCAAGCATAATGAATGTGTTTGTGACTGCAATGAAGGCGACAAAATTCCCATAATTATGCAGTTAAGGGCGGGCCACAATGAAGGTGGAATTTTCAACACACCCCCTCATGATCGGGCTCAATGGACCTGAAGGATGGACAATACCAGAAGTCCAATAACATATCTAGGATAGGCTCTGGTACTATCTTAACATTTGTGTCAGGCTTAGTCTTACTAAACTGGCTTGTAAGGTAATGGCTGCCTAAACCTTATACACACAACTCATATCTCTAGGCAATGAGGAAATAAATCCACTCATTCACACCCAATTAATGCAATGAAAGTGTTGGAGGTTGCAACCAAGGTAGCTTAACCTTTCAAATAGGCTTGTAAGGTAGAGAATGTTCAAGCTTAATAAACACTACACACTCTAGGCAACTAGGGCTAAATCCACCCCTTCACGCCAAGCACAATGAATGTGTTGGTGACTGCAATGAAGGAAACACAAATCCCACAATTATGTGGCTAGGGGAGAACCACAATGAAGGTGGAATTTTTAACACACCCCCTCATGATCGGGCTCAATGGGACTGAAGGGTGGACATTATCGGAAGTCCAATAACATATCTAGAATAGGCTCTCGTACTATCGTAGAATTTTTGTGTCGGACTCAATCTTACAAAACCGGATTTTATGGTAATGGATGCCCAAACCTTATACACACAAGTCATATCTCTAGGCAATGAGGAAATAAATCCATTCATTCTCACTCAATTAACGCAATGAAGATGTTGGAGGTTGCAGCCACGGTAACCCAAATGCCTTGATAGGCTTGTAAGGTGAAGATTGTTCAAGCTTTATAAACACTACACACTCTAGGCAATATGGGGTTGAATCCACCCCTTCACACCAAGCACAATGAATGTGTTGGTGACTGCAATGAAGACAACACAAATGCCACAATTATGCTGCTAGGGGCGGACCATAATGAAGGTGAAGTTTTCAACACACCCCCTCATGCTCGGGCTCAATGGGCCTAAATGGTGGACAATACATGAAGTCCAATAACATATCTAGAATAGGCACTAATACTATCTTAGAATTTTGTGTCGGATTAGCTTTTACAAAACCAGCTAGTAAGATGATGGATGCCCAAACCTTATACACACAAGTGATATCTCTAGGCAATGAGGGAATAAATCCACTCATTCACTCTCAATTAAATCAATGAAGGTGTTGGAGGTTGCAACCAAGGTAACCCAAATGCGGTAATTAGGCGGCTAAAAGCAAACCATAATGAATGTAGAATTTCCAACACACAATATTCTTTAGGTTAATTAAGTTATGTTGATGGTTTATGAGTTATTCATTCTTGATATATTCATTAATCATTTATTGAATTGTGTTAACAAAGTGTATAAAATGTGTTAACCATTTAAAAAGTTGTCGAATTATATTGTCCAAAATTGATGTTCAAGGTGTCGGCTCAGTGTTAAGAGCTTCATCTTGTAACCTCGAGAAAAAGATGCTAATGTTATGATTCTTTTAAGTTAATCTTAACTTATTCATTTTACAGCCTTGAGGTATGGTATAGCTCAATTTTGGTTCTTTTAACTGGCAACATGAAAGATGCTGAGGTTTCCCTTAGTGCCATGTCCATATGGTATAATTCTCTATCTCATTCTTATATTGACCATATTTTGCTTCATAATTTCATATCAAGAAATATAATCCTTGCTTCTTAATTCATTTGAAAATTAATTTGATTGGTGCATCAAATTGTCATATTTTTGCAGCCTAAACATCAATGGTTGGGAAATGATGATTGCCCTTGGCTTTTTTGCTGCAGCTAGGTAGGTGTTTTATTTTCACCACAATCTCTTCTTTTCAACTATCAAAATAGCATAAAATCACAAAGATATAAATAATTAAACAAAAATGATTCAAAAATGTAAAAAATAAATCTCTTGAATAGAATTCTTATCCTTGTTGCTATGTCAATTTTACATAATAAATGATTGATTTTGTGTCTTGAATATTATTTATTTATTTTGCTTAATTTGCAGTGTTCGAGTGGCAAATGAACTTGGAAGAGGAAGTTCAAGAGATGCAAAATTTTCAATTGTGATAAATGCTCTCACATCATTTGCCATTGGATTCATTTTCTTCTTGATCTTCTTATTCTTGAAGAAAAAACTTTCTTACATTTTCACTTCAGATTCTGATGTGGCTAATGCTGTTGGAGATTTATCATTTTGGCTTGCATTGTCAATGTTATTGAATAGTGTTCAACCTGTACTTTCCGGTAACATCTACTTTCATGTTTTTAAATTAGTCACAATTCATATTTTTTAAACCCTATAATTATCTTTGAGATTTTTATATCATGTCAAATTTTTTAAAAAAATATTACATTGGCATTTTTTTATGAGTAGGAATCGAGTTTGATACCCCTAGATTTACAATAATTGCGCACACTACGCACCAACTACTTGTGGTTCACTCTAGTAGTTACATAGACATTTAAATAAAACTGTTCTTATTAGTGTTTTGTTGTATTTCTTATATCATTGTTTTTAGCTGTATTTCTTATATGATTGGACTTATGTACATAATAATTTAATTCTTATTTTAAAAAAATTAATTACGAATAAATTTTTTTTTAAAATAATTAATTACAAATAATTGTATTTAAATTTAATAACTATGTACTGAAAATGTGAAAAAATTCAAACAGATTAAGTGACCAATGTTCTCACCATATAAAACATTTGTGTATAATCTACAAAAAAGTTTATGAAATAATATTGAAATGTGACATTGTGGTGAAATATAATTGAATGTATTTCTTTAATATACTATGATTATGAAATTCTTTTAAATTGTTCACTTAATGTATTATTTTGTTGAGAGAAATTTAAAATATAACAATATCATAAATAGGAGTTTCTGTTGGAGCTGGATGGCAAAGCATTGTAGCATATGTAAACATAGGTTGTTATTACCTAATTGGTATTCCTGTTGGAGTAGTGATTGGTGTTGTTTACAATTTAGGTATCAAGGTAATTAATCTCTCTTTTGTCCCCTCTTCATTTTTACTATATCATGATGATTAATACAAGTGATAATAATGATGTATATATATATATATATATATATATATATATATATATATATCTCTTCTCTAGGGTATTTGGATTGGAATGTTGTTTGGAACATTTGTTCAAACCATAATGCTTATCATCATCACTACTAAAACTGATTGGGACAAGCAGGTAAATTCATTATTCTATTATTGTATTTTCCAATGGTTGCATTATTTATTTCACCAATTTGTGTTTGATATTCCAATTTAATTTCTTGATTTTATTTTTTATTTGTTCAAATGATTTTTCTTGTTTAGCTAATGTATAAAAGTATTAAAAAATGTATTTGGATTTTAATTTTTCAGGTAGAGATAGCCCAATGGAGAGTTAATAGATGGGCTATCAATAATGCTCAAGAATCAAATGGCAGTGGAACAAGTCTCTTGGCTAATCAAGAATAGGGTTCTAAAATTCAAAATCAGTCTCTTAGCTAAACCTAAGAAAATTTTACTTTTGAAATAATTTTGAGTATGTGTCTTAAAGTTGATACATTTATAACAATGATATGTGTATGTTTGGTTTTGCGGCACAATGCTATTTTCTTGCGTCCCAAGAAACAGAAGAATCGAAGCTACAAACTCCAAACTTCTGATTTTCATGATTGGGAAGCAAAAAATAGTAGTGATTTAGACTTGTTTATTTATATTTTTATAGCTTGAGCATGCTTCAAACTAAATGATTCTGTTTCTAGTCCAGGATTTCATGAATCTGTTTTATAACTTTCTTATGAGAATCTTTAGTTTATACCCAATGATGCATTTCTTCTCTATATTCATAAAATCTGGTTATTGAATTAAAATAAAATGTTTTGAATTTTATGTTCCTGAAATATTACAAGTGTTTTAATTCAAAGGTCTTAATCTATATTTTCTAGAACATGGTCGAACCCTATAATCCCAAATTTTATATCTTAAGCTTAAAACAGTGTCTATACAACTCTTGTATCATTAGGGCTTAATCTTGGTGCAAAAGATTCCTTTCAATTTCGTTTGTATACTTTCCTTTCAGTTGCAATATTATATCCTTCAGTTACCAAGCATATTTGGATCCTATGTTCTTAAAAACATTGTTTTTTTAAAAAAAAATTGAGTATTATTTCTGTATGATTCAACTTCCAAAAGAACATCTAAACAAAATTCAAATTATTATGAAAAATAAATTATAGCTTATCACAAATAAGCTGATTATAGTGTGGTAGATAAGAGAATATGTAAAAATAATTGTTTTTAGAATGATAAGCAAACAAAAATTTGCTTTTATTTTACATTAAATATCTAAAGAAATTGTTAGTAAATTAATTCATGCAAAAATCCCTTAGTTTGATCTCGCTACTTTCTATTAGTTGAAATTCATGAGTACCACAAATTGAATGACTTATATAGGATTTAATATAACTTATATGGAAAATGTTAAACAATGCCCTCAAGACATTGGTTAAGAAACCAAAACAAGCAGTAACTTTTTATAAAAAGTAGTGTAATTATTACTTGATCAAAAATCAAACATAATTTTCAAGACAAATTTTTTATTTATAGTTTTCTTAACCATTTCCCTGACGGCATTGGTTGGCTAGACCCAAAGTATATGAATTCTAACTAATACAACAGTTTATGTTGGAAAAAATGTGTTGCTAGCATTCAAACACTTATGATTAGAATTTAATTTGTTATGAGGACACCTGCATCCCTTTTCAAGCGGAAAAAAAGGTAAAACCAAACGTTCATGTACCTTGTCTTGAGGAAGGGGCATATGTCTGCCAACCTCACCCAAAGGCAATATATGCAAAATCAAACCAACCAAAATGCCAACATATCTTGTCAATTGATTCTGAAAAGTCATATCAGAATTCATCTATAAGTTGGTGCCAAACACCAACTACTAATAATGTTCATACTAATATGCATCATCAAGAACAGGACCACACACATGAAGTGCCCCATAAACTAATGAAGGCCCCAACAGGTCATTCTGGTTCTTTCCTTTAGATAACTGGTCAAGTATCAACTAATGGTGTTAAAACCTACGACTCATGCAAGAGTGCGGTAGAAGAGGACAGCGTTACAAAATTAAATGCGGCGTCTAATTCACTAATTCTCTAGTAATATACATTATATTACACAGCCTCCAAGATAATCCTCTGCATACAATTTTCTAAAGGAACTTACAACATAAGTTGCAGCAGTTTTTGCTGCTCGTCTTTTAAACAATACTCACTGTCTAGGTGTCGGTGCCGGTGGTGTTGGTGGATGGATTTGCCCATAAAATCCAGGTGGCCTGTAAAATCCTCCAGCTGAAGATTGTTGTTGCTGCTGCGCTTGCTGAGACTGTGATTGAGGTGATTGTGATGGCTGATTACTGGGCCTAGTTAACCCCATTGCCACATGTGGAGGCAAAGGAGGTGGAGGTGGAGGTTGTAGGTTGTTTGATCCATATCCATAAGGAACTCCCCCAACCATCATTCCGGCAGATTGAACGTACTGATTTGCTTGTGGATTCATATGTGAATGAGGAGGGGGAGGGGGTGCTGAAGCAAATGCACCCTGTAATTGATTGGTTTGTGATATGGATTGCATGCTTGGTGGTGTTAGTGGCATATTTGCCGAAGAAGATTGTTGAAAAGTGGCGAAAAAAGAAGAGCTCCCGGTGTCAGAACTGTTGACATCAGAAACAGGCATTTGCTGTTCAAGTTTGGGTCTTTTCTCAGGATGGAAACCAGGTGGTGCTGAATTAAACTCAGCAGAGTTCAAACTACCATTCTTGGAGGCTGCTTCTTCAGCAACAAGTGAAGAAAGAATAGATGTGAGCATGAGAGCTGAGGATGTAGAGGCAGTAAGCCTAGCAGCAACAGCAGCTGCTGCTGCCTTCTTATCGTCTTCAGTAGTTTGAAGAGGAGCAAATGACATGGTAGGTTGAGTAAAAGAAGGCGGAGGAGGGGTGCTGTTCAGTTGAACAGATGGAGTAGTTTGTTCCGGCACCCTTGTGGTTTCTGGTGCTTGGCTAAACCTCTTCCTGATACTGGCTACTTGCTCAATGTGGTCTCGTGCCGCCTGCAAAACAGAAAAATAATCCAAGAATCTTCGTTAGCAAATCTAAAGAATTTGGTACCAGCAAATTATAATTTCTAAAGGGTGTGTCCATAAACCTTGAAAACAAATTTGTAGAAAAGTAATCTAAACTAAAATGTATTTGGTTGGAAGAACTCTCATTTAGCACATTGCATGACTTGGGATGAGATTGGATAGTTGGTCTATGGTTTTTGGATTAGGCCCAACTCATCCTTACAAAACCGGCTTGTAAGATGTGAATAACGTTCTGAATAGATTATATTCAGGCCCTATCTCTTTTTAACGTCAAATTCCATATGTAGAAAAAATAAGTCTTGCATCGAACAAAATGATGGCAAATCAATTGTATATATGCAAAGTGAGGTGAAGTTCAATTGGTTCTAACTTTTGGCCGGTACACCTCCAATACTTGAACACTAACTATCCAACTATACAAACTCATCAATAACGAGGATAGTTCAACACATCATGGTGGCCCAAGCTAGCCACTGTTTCATTCCAGATTGGGTTCAAGTCGTGAACCAAAATTCACGCCTTCCTCTGTTGGTTGTAGAAGTCAACTACCACAAGGTTGGAGTTGTTGAGGCCATATTTGGATCAATTAGTTGGATCAATGTTCTCTTTGGACTCGATACCTAAGTCAAACTGAGATGTATCCTCACCATGGAAATGGTTCTTGCTCTTGCACAACCAATTTGAGGGGTTCTTAATGTTATTTGTTTGTGTTGATATTTATTGATATTTAAATAAATACTCCCTCCAGTCACATTTATAAGCAAAACCCTACATTTTAGGTTCATGTAATACCTAATGTATTTGGTCTATAATATATACCAAATAAATTATGTTTCAATGAACTTAAAAAGTAGTGTTTTGCTTATAAATGTGTCTGGAAGTAGTAAATATATTTTACTTGCTCTTTAAAATAATTAGAATAGAATATTGTGTAAAATATTTATTCTGTAAATATAGCATAGCTTAGTCTCTAAGCTACTTTTTTTTTGACAAATAGTCTCTAAGCTACTTAACTCCTATATAATAGACATTCCGGTTTTGTGTGGTTGAATAAGGTTTTACCTAATTTCTAAAATGGTATGAGCCTATCCTAAATTTGTTGGAGCACCTATTACCAAGTCATGCTCCAGTTGTCCAATGCTAGACGTGAGGAGTGTGTTGAGATCAATGTCGATGGCAGAATGGCAAAAGGCCAAATATGAACACGCCATTGGAGCCTATGGCAGGCATCCCTCCACAAATTGGTTATGGCAGTTATAAAAAATTCCATACCGCATGGGGCATGGCCACCGTTTAACAACACTGGTTGAGATCTCACTTTTAATGCGATATGACATGAAAAAGTCTTCGTAGGTTGGACGCATATTTCACCTTACAAGTAGGTTAAGTGAAATTGAGTGAGTGCCACATTTCACCTGTTTACCTCCCTAATCACCCACTAATTAATTATCTTCTCAACATGATTCAAATAATTTATGGAAGGAAAAGCCTGCTCAACGGACGAATTTTGATTCTTTGCCTATGGCTGCCCAGAAGCTGACCCCATTTAGCGGGATAAGACTTGGTTGTTGTTGTTGCCTATGGGTAGATAACACGATGGCGTGTATTCGATACATAATCCAATTTTACAACCCAGACAATTTATATGATTTAACTATTACAAAAGAATCTTAAAACACGAGAGCATGTAAATACAATAATAGCTGTTTTAGAAAAACAAAAGGAGAAATAGTTTCTTTTGATGAAAAGTCCCAAGGTATGTGCCCCTTGATAATTTTTATTCTTTTGATGCACTAATTATTCCAACAATAATGAACAGGAAATAATCAAAAGAAAATGATAGGCAGAACAAATATTTTCTATTATTTTAGTAATTAATGAAATTAAATTCACAAAATTCTCAAGCCAGACAATGCATCATAAGGTCAAACAACACATATATTACGGGGGAAAGATAATATTTCATATAGAAAAAGAGCAGAGACAGATAGAAAACAGATTCTTACTTGCAATCGAGAGTGAACAAGTTCTTGCCTTGATTCCTGAAAAAATTGAGGTTAGCAAGCAGCCAT
This sequence comes from Medicago truncatula, assembly GCF_003473485.1. Classification (NCBI taxonomy): domain Eukaryota; kingdom Viridiplantae; phylum Streptophyta; class Magnoliopsida; order Fabales; family Fabaceae; genus Medicago; species Medicago truncatula. Next base: position 9,712,356 of record NC_053047.1, on the reverse strand, counting down.
CAATTGTGTCTTTGAATATTAGCATATTTACAAAATAATTGCACCTGTTCCTGCAATGCTTCTTTAAGCTGGGAAAGCAAAGTAGCCCTGATAGCCTCAGTATTTTCAAGTTGCACTATATTTTGTGTAAGCTCCTTTTCCTGCTGTTGCAAGTCATTAACCAAAGTGGATCCTGGTTGATTTCCTAAAGTTACATGTAAATTGATTAATTAGTGAAGCTCTTGCACTAAAAATCTGGTCACAACTAACTACAGCAAGGATATAAGGTAGTACTACAAGTTTATGTTACTAATTATTTAGACCAAGACCATGCTGAACAAGGAAAAATGATATTGCAAATTACTTAACTAATATTTGTATACAGTATACACTGTGAGAGTCGGACAG